>NC_054701.1:39903284-40043155 GCF_016097555.1 Gigantopelta aegis
TGGATGAATGGATGGATGGATGGATAGGTAGATGGATGGATAGGTAGATGGATGGATGGATGAATGGATGGATGGATGGATAGGTAGATGGATGGATAGGTGCATGGATGGATAGGTAGATGGATGGATAGGTAGATGGATGGATAAGTGGATGGATGGATAGGTGGATGGATGGATAGGTAGATGGATGGATGGATGAATGGATGGATGGATGGATAGGTAGATGGATGGATAGGTGCATGGATGGATAGGTGGATGGATGGATAGGTAGATGGATGGATAGGTAGATGGATGGATGGATGGGTGGATTCGATGGATGGATGGGTGGATTGGATGGGTGGATTGGATGGATGGATGGATGGATGGATGGATGATGAATGAATGGATGGATGGATAGATGGATGGATGGATGGATTGATGGATGGATGGGTGGATGGATGGATGGTTCTATGGATGGATGGGTTTTGGGTGGGGTGTGGATGGATGGATGGATGGATTTTGGATTGATAGATGGATGGATGGATTTTGGATGGATATTTTTAAATTATCACATTTTGTCAACTAATAAGCATTCATGAGAGACTTACATGTAGCTCAACTCATAAACCGGCCAATATTCATGTCAGAATACTTTGTGCATTCCCATAAAATGTTTTCACAAATTTCTCTACAGTGCGGTTAAAAGTTGCCAGGACATGAATATTAATTAGCTCAAGTCAGACCATGCAGTTAACAGTAACAAAAGACAGAGACAGTAAGGTCTGATCTCGATCAGATCAGGGCCATACCTAGTCTAAAATATGGGGTGGTGGTGTTAGTGCCAAAAGGAATATGGGAAAAGGACTCCATTTTAGATAAAAAGTCAGGGATGAAAGTTACTTTGGACAAAAAAATCTGTAAACTTTTGGAGGGTCTTGATATTAATGCTTTACTGTTAACCCCTCCCACACTGTTTTCAAATTTCTCTAAAATCCAGAATTTTTGTCAAAATCCATTTTTTTTATCCCTGGACAGGGAATTTCTGAACTAAATGGGCACTTGTTTATATTTTTCATTTACAGATCTGCAGATTACCCATCCCACCAACCCCATTTACACATTTCACTAATCCCTTGCCCACAGATGCAAATCTGGATCCACAATCCTACCAGCATATGATCCCATTCATTAACCTCCTCTTCAAATGGTCCAATGAATGGGGAGCCCTTCATGGTGGTCGTCTTTACGATGTGGTCATCAAGTAACACTTGAATCTCATCAAACGCAGAAAGGATGCTGATCTTAGAGTCTTTATAAGGCACAAAGTTGAAGTCCATTGACTTCCAGTCACTCTTCATTTTCTCAAGGGCCTGAAAAACAACAGTAACGATTGATAAAGAATAGCACATGAACTAGTTAATGACATAGGTTGTTGGCTTTATCCTGTGAAGGTAAGAATGGGAAATTTCTCTTTTGGATTGACCAGGATAAAGCCGATATCCAAAGTCATTAACTAGTTATTATTTTTATCCTGAAAAACAACAGTAACTATTGATAAAGAATAGCACACAAACAGAATAATGAGTTAATGATGAAGAATGTCAGCTTTACCCCATGAAGGTAAGAATAGGAAATGTCCCATTCCGCCTGAACAGGATAAAGTCAACATACTACGTCATTAACTAGTTATTATTTGTATGCTGTATTCCATAAAAAATTAAGGGCAACATAAAAATATGCAGACATATAAACAATACATTTTCTAAAAAATAAAATAAAATAAAAACATGCAGACATAGAAACAATGTCATTTGCTTGATGTATGGAATTGTTGCGGTCTGGTCCGCATTTTAGTGATGGGGGATCTGCGTTTTAGTTACAAACTTTAAGACATTGGGTAATTAGGGAAAGATAACTCATGAGAAATGTTACACATCATTTTAGTGAGACCTCGTGTGTGAAATGTTTGAAATGGAAACAATATTTGTAATATGAGAGTGAGTTTTGAGCATACGTTGACCATACAAAATGTCAATCATGTTCAGCATTAAAGTAAAGTTGTTTTGTTTTGTTTAACGACACCACTAGAGCACATTGATTTATAAGTCATCAGCTATTGGATGTCAAAAATTTGATAAATTTTACATATAGTCTTAGAGAGGAAACCCACTATATTTTTCCATTATTAGCAAGGGATCTTCTATATGCACCATCCCACAGGCAGGACAGCACATACCATGGCCTTTGATATACCAGTCATGGTGCACTGGCTGGAATGTGTTCACCGACGGGGTGTAACGGCATTAAAGAACAATAATTAACAATTTGACAACGTGTTGTTAGTCATCTATAGGAACAACTAGGATCAATGCTGTTAAACACTGTACCTTTTCCAATGCAAACTCTTTGCTGGCCTGTGAACTGATTGCCGTCAGTTCATCCAGATACTTCTCCAGACCCATCTGCAAAACCTCACTCAATGGTGTCTGCTCTTGTGGAGTCATTATGAACCCAACCTAAAAGCATTAAAAATATTTTATTACATAACATTCAGTAAAATTTGTCAAAATATCAGTGGAAAAAACATAATAGAATCTATCACTGTTGTGAGGTATAGATAAGGCAATTCCAACCCATCGGTTAAAACGTTGTGTTTTTTTTGTGAGGGCCAAGATTTACTGAAGCCCTTACAAAAACATTTTGTCCTGAGGGTTGGCACTGCATAATTTACATCTCACAACAGTTAAAAAAAAAGTTTGCTGTCAATGTGTAATTTGTTTACAAGCCAACAAGACCTGTATATCTGGGAGTAACGTGATATCAAAGTGCATGAAAACAAACTACATCTGTGCTAATCACGATTACATCATTACTGATGGAGGTGACTTTAGAAATGAGATGTACTAAATATCAAATTAAAATATTATAGGATAAATAGAGTTCGATACACGTTTTTAAATATGTAAAATATCAAACTCTAATTAATCTGTATTTGTCTGAGCAGAGCCGTGACAAATACTTATTAACACAGACTCGGATGATATTTTCCATATTAAAAACACACAAAGTCTTGTATGGTTTGTTTCTTTTAACACTACTAGAGCACACTGATTATTAATCATAGGCTATTGGATATCAAACATGGAGTATTTTTGACATATAGTCTTCCATTAGCAAGGGATCTTTTATATGCACCATCCCACAAACAGGATAGCACATACCACAGCCTTTGATATACCAACCATGGTGCACTGGCTGGAACAAGAAATAGCCCATGGGGCCTACCGACGGGGATCGATCCTAGACTGACCTCGCATCAAGCGAGCGCTTTACCACCGAGTTACCTCCTGCCCCAAGTCTTGTACTGAATCCTCCATTTACAGACCCCTCTAACACAAACTCCAGCACTAACCTTCTCGTTCATCATATCCCAGTGCCTCTCCTTGATGCCCGGATTGCACAGTGCGATGATCAGCGGCATGTTTATCTTGAATTTCTCCAACTTGGACTTGATCGTGGTGGCAGCCTTCAGTGGGGACTTCATGTCTGGGTGGTGGAACGCCTTTGTCAACTTGTAGGCTGTTCGCCACAGAGTTTGAACCTGTACAGCAGAAAAACAATTCATGCATAGTGGAATTTAATCACCTTTACAACAGAAAACGAAATAATTTTTAGTGGAAATTAATCACCTTTACAACAGAAAACGAAATCATGTTTAATGGAAATTAATCACCTTTACAATAGAATACCAAATCATGTTTAGTGGAAATTAATCACCTTTACAACAGAAAACCAAATCATGTTTAGTGGAAATTAATAACCTTTACAACTGAAAACCAAATCATGTATAGTGGAAATTAATTACACAAAAGAAAGATAATTAATTTATGAAAAACCTTTATACACTTTAAAGCTACGTTTCCATATGTACGTTTTCCATGAATCCATAAATTTGAGAATTATCAAAATAATTTATCTGGCATGTCTGTGTTTCCATGCTATCCGTTGAACAGTGCATGATCCATATATATGAATTTGGAATCACTTTGAAGGCAGGAAGGAATTTTATTTAACGACACTCAAAACATTTTATTTACGGTTATATGGCATCGGACATATGGTTAAGGACCACACAGATATTGCGAGAGGAAACCCGCCATCGCCACTTCATGAGCTACTCTTTTTGATTAGCAGCAAGGGATCTTTTATATGCACCATCGTACAGACAGGATAACACATACCACGGCCTTTGATGTACCAGTCATGGTGCACTGGCTGGAGCAAGAAATGGAATCACTTTGAATTCACGGGTTCTTGGATTATGCAAGAACAAGGAGTGAAAATGTTTTGGGGTGTAATGTTAAAATCAAGTCCAACAGATTTGTTTTATATCTGATTTACGCTAATGTCTTAGCCATTACTGCATTTAGCATACACACCCCTTCTTCGACATCCTCCGCGTTGACTGCCAGTATGGGTCCGTTCATCCACTTGTCATGCTCCGTGTGAAATGTGACAGCCGTGTGCCACAGCTTGTCGAAGGGTTCCTTCATGAACTGAAGTCTGACCAACTTCTCATACTCGGTGATTTTTTCAAACCCAAGCAGAACCTCTTCCTTGTTGATATTCGCTTTCTGAAATACAAGATATAAAGCTGTAGAATCTAAACATCCATCAATCCATCTGCCCTCACACACATCCATATACATACACACATCTATATACAGTGAAACCTCTCAAGACCGAAATTCCTTCAAAACCGGACGTCTTACAGTCTCTTTCTAAAAACCAGGACATAACTTAACCTCTCAAAACCGGATCGCTCTTAAACCAGACATTTGTCTTGGTCCCAAGGGTGTCTGGTTTAGAGGGGTTTCACTGTATAAATTCATGTATGCATGTCCATGCATCCATCCATGTAACAATCCATCCATCATCACCCACCCCCACAAACACATCCATTTATACATACATCCATACAGACAGACATCAATTCATGTATGCATGTCCATGCATCCATCCATGTAACAATCCATCCATCATCACCCACCCCCACAAACACATCCATTTATACATACATCCATACAGACAGACATCAATTCATGTATGCATGTCCATGCATCCATCCATGTAACAATCCATCCATGTCCATGCATCCATCCATGTAACAATCCATCCATCATCACCCACCCCCACAAACACATCCATTTATACATACATCCATACAGACAGACATCAATTCATGTATGCATGTCCATGCATCCATCCATGTAACAATCCATCCATCATCACCCACCCCCACAAACACATCCATTTATACATACATCCATACAGACAGACATAAATTCATGTATGCATGTCCATGCATCCATCCATGTAACAATCCATCCATCATCACCCACCCCCACAAACACATCCATTTATACATACATCCATACAGACAGACATCAATTCATGTATGCATGTCCATGCATCCATCCATGTAACAATCCATCCATCATCACCCACCCCACAAACACATCCATTTATACATACATCCATACAGACAGACATCATTCATGTATGCATGTCCATGCATCCATCCATGTAACAATCCATCCATCATCACCCACCCCACAAACACATCCATTTATACATACATCCATACAGACAGACATAAATTCATGTATGCATGTCCATGCATCCATCCATGTAACAATCCATCCATCATCACCCACCCCCACAAACACATCCATTTATACATACATCCATACAGACAGACATAAATTCATGTATGCATGTCCATGCATCCATCCATGTAACAATCCATCCATCATCACCCACCCCCACAAACACATCCATTTATACATACATCCATACAGACAGACATCAATTCATGTATGCATGTCCATGCATCCATCCATGTAACAATCCATCCATCATCACCCACCCCCACAAAGACATCCATTTATACATACATCCATACAGACAGACATAAATTCATGTATGCATGTCCATGCATCCATCCATGTAACAATCCATCCATCATCACCCACCCCCACAAACACATCCATTTATACATACATCCATACAGACAGACATCAATTCATGTATGCATGTCCATGCGTATCCATCCATGTAACAATCCATCCATCATCACCCACCCCCACAAACACATCCATTTATACATACATCCATACAGACAGACATCAATTCATGAATACAGCTATATATAAATCAGTTCATGAACATGTGCATCTATCATTCCATCTGTCCATCTATCCATCTGTCTGTCTGTTGATCCATCCACCCATCATCCCCCACCCACATCCATTTATATATACATCCATACTTGGATGGATGGATGAATGAATGCATGAATGAATGAATTGTACAGATGGATGGATGGACAAATGAACAGACGAATGGATGGATGGATGAACAAACGAATGAATGAATGAATGGATGGATTGTATGGATGGATGGATGAATGCACAGATGGATGGATGGATAAATAAACAAATGAATGAATGAATGAACGAATGAAGTATTTAAGAACAGCCCAACATCTGTGGAGAGAGAATGCTACCTCTGTCTTCAACTCTGCAAGTTTCTTCTCCATGTCGTCGAGCTCTGTGACGTACTTCTCTGCCTCTGCCATTCTGTCCCTTGAGTAGAAGAGTCTAATCTTCTTCTCAATGTCGTCCAGTGACGCCTGGAACTTCCTCTTCCAGTCCCGCAGTTTCATTATGGCGTAGTCATGTTCCTTCTGCAGCTTCGCCTCTCTGTAATGAAGGAAGGAAGGAGATGTTTTATTTAACAATGCACTCAACACATTTTATTTACGGTTATGGACTTATGGTTAAGGACCACACAGACATGGAGAGAGGAAACCCGCTGCCACCACTACATGGGCTACTCTTTTCAGTTAGCAGCAAGGGATCTTTTATATGCACCATCCCACAGACAGGACAGCATATACCACGGCCTTTTGTATACCAGTCGTGGTGCACTGGCTGGAACGAGAAATAGCCCAATGGGCCCATTGACGGGGATTGATCCCACACCAACCGCACATATGTACTACCCTGTCTGTGTCTGCATATAAAAGATCCCTTGCTGCTAATAGAAAAGAGTAGCCCATGAAGTGGCAACATCTGGTTTCCTCTCTCAATATCTGTGTGGTACTTAACCATATGTCTGACGCCATATAACCGTAAATAAAATGTGTTGAGTGCGTTGTTAAATAAAACATTTCTTTCTTTCTTTTTTTTGTTTAATCATGCACTCATTGGTTCACTCCTTGATCATTTCATTTACATACATATATCTTTAAATACTGTTGCAAAAATGCAATTAAATATGTTGCTCCGGAATGATATGAATCAGTATTTGTATTAGAACATACTGACTAATGGAACAAAAACAATATTTAAAATGATTTCTTTACAAAAAGGAAATGTGTAAACATTTATATAAAAAAAAAAAATTTGTATGAAAAAGTTAAGGACCATTCATAGTTATCCACATATTAATAAATATAAAAATCATATGCTGGGGTGGGGGGGATGGAGATGATACCAGTGTATGCTTTTATAATTAAATTTTTGTTACAGTCATTGCCATTTAAAAGGTATCTAGATGGTCTAGCTGTAAAAATGTGATTTTGTTCATTTATGCATGAAAAATAATATCACATCTGATAACATCATTTAATATTTATACTTTGTATTATTCAGTATTATTATTCAGGAAGTAAAAAGAAAAAAGATAATATAAATTCAAAATACATATGGACTTGTTTGTGTTAATATTATGAGGTATGTTTAAAAAAAATTTATACTAGGAATTATCTGTTAAATATCTTATAGGGTCATCTTGATATTTAAGTGAAATACATGGCTGTTTTTAGATTGTTTTCTCTTATTTTTGTTCATACCCTGATGAACCTTAAAGAAATAGCAATTGTAAAATATATTTTTATTTAATATTCCTAAAAATATCTCTTCCAAAATCAACATTTTTATTTACATATTTACTAGGGAGAAGGCGGTAAGAAAAAAAAGAAGAAAAAAAAAAAAGAGAAGAGTACTACTATTTGTACACTTGTGAAAAGGTTAATAACGCAGGGCTCAAAACTTCCCAAAAAATATGGTGGCCCAAAAAATAATAATGGATGTTGGCAAATTATGTTAAGAGAACCACAAGCAAGATTTTAATGTGGAATACAAATATTAATAGTGGCTCATAGGTTATAGCTCTAAAGAAGATCGCCCACATAATATTATTTGGGCGACTAATGCCATTAATTTTTTAATATTTAAGGACATTGGTCGCATTTGGCGACCTGGCCACAGGCCATTTCGAGCCCTGATAACGGTAATGAGTAGAACATACGTGTTTTGGATGATGGGCATAATCCTGTCCGGCCATGTGAAGGTGTTGTTGTTGATGACAATATCATCTCGGGGAAGATATGCATAGTCCATCAGAAACATCAAATTTCCAGCAGCTATCTCCAGCTTATCCTACAAAAAATTAATTAGCTTTCTTTTCACTTTTGCTGTAATTTGAAAAATATTTGCTATGTATTTGCAATTCATATTTTCATTTTTCAGTTGATTTAATTAATAAAATCACTAAATGCTGAAGACCAATCTCATCAATATAATTTGTAATAATATTAACAAATAGCACTGAATACAAGAAATAAGCTTACACCTTTTGTCCAGCCAAGAAACTGTTAAGTTGGCTCTACATTTTCAAATGAAATCTGCTAACTGAATCATTATGAACATTTTAAGAGATAACCATATTGAGTTTTTAGATTTGCAGGTGTCGTCTATTTGATCCCACAAATGTCATTTTTGACCGAAGGCGTTAGCCTGAGGTAAAAAATGCAACATGTGCAGGCATCAAATAGACAATAACACCCACAAATCTAAAAACTCAATATGGTTATGTCCATTGTAAACTGAATTGTTTTTCTATGGAACCAACTGTATATTTGGTATTTCTTGAAAAAAATACCTGGCTACAATCTAACTGTAGACCCTTGAATTATCAACTTTGCCTGTTTCAATTGCTAATGACGTCATTAGCTTTCCGGGTGTTATTTTCATTTGATCCCGGAAAAAGAATGTAATTAACTAATCACAATACAGAACTCACACATCAGTTTACAATTGTAAGTAAAAACCCAGATAGTATGCCAGAGGTGGACCAGTCAGTGTCTTCATGGTTGGACCACCATCATTTTGGCCAAATTTGTTAATTATTTGGTAATAACTGGTGTTGATTCTGCATTATGACACTATTAGGACATCCTTCATGGCATGCTATCATTCTGACCATATTCCATGTTGCAGTGGCGTCGGACGCGGTACGGCCATGACCGTACCACTTTTTGGGCCAGGAATTTTTTTTTGTCTCCATATGGTGCTCGCATAGAATACATCTCATCATATACATTGCTTTCATGGCTGTACCAACTTTTAATTGCTTCCGATGCTCTTGTGTTGGGCCAGCATACTGATGCAATCTGGGTATACTCACATGTAACAAATATTGGTGTATTTCAGAGGTTAGTCACAACATTCCTATACCCACCACCACCACCCGATTGAAGTGCCCTTTTTACTGATAATAACCATATTACCGTTAATTGATAAAGCTCGCCAACTTTAACATTTTCTAGGTACTCCGTCTGTTTAACAAGTTCTTCTGTTGACTCAGCCTGTTGTGCAGCTTTCTTCACAATCTGGTCATACTCTTTGCAAATCTCACGATTGAACTTGATACTTGTGTTAATAATGTTCTGAACGAGCATATTTATCAATGCACGTGCTTTGTTAATCAGCCACTGAAACAGAATAATTTTAAAATATTAATTTAACATTTGGGATCATTACCGTGTAACAAAACTACCAGTAGGATATATAACAAATACATCTTTTATTGGAGTTTCTCACAAAATGTATCGTTAAATGCTATATCAAAACTAAAAATTATAATAGTATTTGTAACATAAGTACTTGCAAGAATGCTACAGGTAGGTAGTACTTGCATGCACACATGTAGAATGTTTGTTTAATGACACCTCAGCACATTTTAAAATATAGCTATTTGATGTCTAACATATATGGATCTTTTGACACTAGAGAGAGAGAGAGAGAGAGAGAGAGAGAGAGAGAGAGAGAGAGAGAGAGAGAGAGGGGGGGAGGGCAAGAAAGAAGGAGAGCAAGAGAGAGAAAGAAATCAAGAGAGAAAGAGAGGGGGAGAGACAGGAAAATGAAGGAAGGAAAATGTTTTATTTAACGACGTACTCAACATATTTCATTTATAGTTATATGGCGTCGGGGGGAGAGAGACAGAGAGAGAGAGAGAGAGAGAGAGAGAGAGAGAGAGAGAGAGAGAGAGAGAGAGAGAGAGAGAGAGAGAGATACTGAGGCAGAGAGAGAGTACACATGTATATTATGAAAATTATGTATTTATATATGTATACATGACACTGTATTTTTACAATTTTACAATAATTGTGAGGTACTTACTCGGAGCTCCATCCTTGACATTACTAAATTTCTGGGGGGCAATAAAGTTGATCTTTTTTTTTTTTAAACACAAAAAAAAACCTTCACCTGATTCAGTTGGTTGCAGTCCAGCAAGAACAGATGCATGGGAACAAACACTGGCAGTGACCCGACTTCAGACGCCACTAGTTTGAGTTTTTCTATCTCTCTCATGTACTCGCTGAGCGACCGGTCTTTACTGATGAACTTCTGGATTGTGGCCTCAGCATCTCTTGAGAGAAGGTATTTGTATCGATCATACACTGTTTTGTACCTGAAAAAAGAAATAATTTCAATTATAAAGAGTTATTCAAGTTTGTGGGCAAAAGAAAGAAGAGAACACCGAAGGGCAGGCCATATAAAGTTAACAAAAATAAAGAAAAAAGAAAGAAGTGTTTTATTTAACGACGCACTCAACACATTTTATTTACGGTTATATGGCCTCAGGCATATGGTTAAGGACCACACAGATTTTGAGAGGAAACCCGCTGTCGCCACTACATGGGCTACTCTTCCAATTGGCAGCAAGGGATCTTTTATTTGCGCTTCCAACAGGCAGGATAGCACAAACCATGGCCTTTGTTGAACCAGTTATGGACCACTGGTCGGTGCAAGTGGTTTACACCTACCCATTGAGCCTTGCGGAGCACTCACTCAGGGTTTGGGGTCGGTATCTGGATTAAAAATCCCATGCCTCAACTGGGATCCGAACCCAGTACCTACCAACCTGTAGACCGATGGCCTGCCACAACGCCACCGAGGCTGGTGTTTAACAAAAAGAAATTCCCAGTTTATTTTGTGAAATAATTTTGTAAAGTGGAATTCTCTTAAAACCAGACATTTTACATGGTTTAAATATAACAGAACCTCTCTAAAGAAGATACTCCTTGAAACCATTTATTTTTTACTTGGTCCTATGTATGTTCAGTTTAGAGAAATTTCAGCTGAAAAAAACACAAAAAAACTTAATTATGCCATGACTGTAAATATAATACAGTTTTGTTTTTAAACAATAAATATCTATATATAGGATTGTTTCCAAGTGATTCTACAAAAAAAAAAAAAAAAATCTCAATCTGATTGGGTCATATTTATTTTTAACTATGAAATTAATTTTTTTTAAAACAATTATTTTGCAGCTAAAATCAAAGCCAACCTGATTGGGCCATGACTGTTTGCCATGACAACAGTCTCTATTCTTTTCTTTGCATTGACCACCATCTCCTCTTCAATCTTCACCGATGTGATGTAAGTTTTTGGCAGATCGACGACGTTCTGAAACAGCAGCTGCTCCACACGAACCAAACCCTGCACACTGAGGATGATAGTGTCAATGCTGAGGTAGAAGAAGTCACAGACATCCTTAAAGGCAGGACTGAAGTCCAGAAAACCCTTGTCCGTGTTTTCTCTCTGTGAAAAAAGAAAAGAAAAAAAAAAGACAGTGGTGAAAGTATACATTTACTGAATCATGATGGTGATGTTGATGATGAAAATAAAAGGGTTCATAGCCTTAAAGACCAAACAAATTCAAAGACTTTCAAAGACTTTTACGCAGCGGTCAAAGACAATAGAATGCGATAAAAATACCAAATCAGTGCATTTACGTTGCTGTCTGTCCATGGCAAAAACAAAAGAGAGCTTTTTTACATGCATCATGACAGATTAAACTTTGTAACTGGAAAATATCAAATGCATGCAGCTGTAAAAGATATCATCATTGCTTTGGCTATGATTTATGAGAATTTAAAGACTTTTAAAGACTTTTATTACAATTCAAAGACTTTAAAAGACCTAAAATTCACTTTTTCAAATCCAAAGACTTTCAAGAAAGTTAAAGACTGCTACTAACCCTGTATAATTATAAATATGTTTATCCTACAACCACTGTTTCTGTTGACAGATTATGATGACTGATTAAAGCAAAGTCATAAACGTATACAAGCAGATTATGTCTTTTGACGTCACTCTTATGTCACATGCATAGCTACATTACAAAATTGTTCATTTGACCTCTAGGTCATCATACAATGTGGCAGAAATAACAGAAATAATAGCTTTTCCACTTAATTTTTATGGTCTGCAGGATAAAAATAATAACTAGTTTATGACGTCGGATATTTATGATAACACTGATAATGATTATGATGATCATGATGAAAACAAGCATATTGTGAGAGTACTGCTAAAGCAATACCGTACATGTCCTCTATACAGACCTGTCAACCTTTAGTCAAGAGAAAGCAGGAGGTGTGTGTTGAAAAAGCAGGAGATTTTGTCAAAAAACAGGAGATTTTTTAACTGCACATGATTTAACACAACTTTTTAAAAAGTAGTACAATAAGTTATATGAACACTACATAATGTCATGTATACTTATCAACCTGTTATTGGCATTAAAAAAAAAAAAAAAAAAAAAAAAATTATATATATACTACTCAAAAGAATTTAAGGGTCAAAAATTTATAACCAAATAAGTTTCAGGGTGTATTAGATTGATGATGTAAACTACACCAAAAATTTAATTTATTGTTCCATATTTACAAAAACCCACAAATAAACGTCACTGTATACAAGAAAGTCACATGACATGCTGTCAAAGTTGAAGGTTGTCAAACATGGATTTTACACATTAGAACATTCGTTTAATAGTTAGTGAATCCACCCCTGGCGCGAATACACTCGACACATCGTTGCCTCATGCTGTTGATCAGACGTCTGAAGAACTCTTGGGGAATGGCCTGCCACTCTGCCATAAGAAGTTGACCCAGATCATGAAGGTTGGCCGGAGGGGCATGGTTATCCCGAACTCTCCTGCCTAATTCATCCCATGGCGTTCTCTATTGGGGTCAAGTCAGGCGAATATGCTGGCCAATCCATCCTGGCGATACCTTGTCGTCTGAGACAGTCCGTTACCACCCTGGCGCGGTGGGGTCTGGCATTGTCATCCTGCAGAACTGCCCCGCCGCCAATCTGCTGAAGGCCTGGGAGAACCAACGGCCGGATAATCTCATTCAGATAGCGGATTCCATTCAGATTGCCATCCACCACATAGAGGGGGGTCCTGTGGTGGATAGAGATGCCGCCCCACACCATGATGCTGCCATCACCGAACCGGTGACGTTGTCTAACGTTAACATCAGCGAAGCACTCCCCAGGACGTCTGTAGACACGAACCCGACCGTCGTTGAACTGGAGACTAAACCTGGACTCATCAGTGAACATCACTCGACCCCACTGAACACGTTGCCATCGCAGATGAAGTGTGCACCAGTGACGTCTGGCCGTTCTGTGACGTGGTAGGAATGGTGGTCGAATAGCCTGGCGATGGCAGCGTAGATTATTGGCTCTCAGACGATTGCGTATGGTTTGATCAGACACTCGAGTTCCAGTCGCAGTCCGCAGATTGTCACGTAATCGGCGTGCAGTGGTTGTGCGTTGACGTAGAGCCATATTGGTGATGTAGCGGTCCTCTCTATTTGTAGTGCTTCGGGGTCTTCCCGAACGTGGACGATTTCGAACAGAATTCTTTGCTTGGTACCGTTGCCACAGTCGGCCAACGACACTCTGACTGACACCAAGTCTCAGAGCAACATTTCTTTGCGTATTGCCATCCTGAAGCCAAGCAATAGCCCTTCCTCGATCTTCGATAGTCAGTTGACGTCGTACCATTGTCGAATTTGGAGTGTGCACCGTACACGAACGCAAGCTCCAATTATACGGAAATTCAGAATTGGGAACATGGAATACACATGCAAAGTGTGCAAATGAAGCGCTTTGTGAAAAAGCAAGTTATGGGCACTTAGCAGACCTTTCGCTTTCGCCCTAATTTACGTGCAAATGTAAGCATGTTTTCGCCATTAGAACTAGTCGAGTGTCAATGACAGTGGATTTTAATTCATTTATGGGTTGCTTAGACCCACTTTCGTCAAAATGGAACAATACCATGCGTGACATTATGGTCTAGCTAATATAATTGACATTCAGAAAATAATGTCGAAAATATCGTCTGACCCTTAAATTCTTTTGAGTAGTATATATTAAATTTTGTTTTCATTATTTTAAATATTATTATAATTTAATACATATTTTTAAAAATAACTCTTTTATCCAAAAATCTTAAAACTAACAAATTTAAACATTAATTAGTACATTTACAGTATTACACTTACACTGTTTACAGGTTGCAACATCATTATTTGTGTCTCGTGAAAAGTAGACCCAAGATAAATTTATATAGGCCTAAATCTTATAAATTAATATTCAGTTTTTACTACAACAATGTACAGTGGTGTGGTACTTATTTAAAATCACCATAACCATGCAATAAACATTGTATTTCCACTAATCATTTCTACTAATCATACGTAAAAGCTCATTACTGACATCGTGTGAAATATACCGGAATTTTACCTATTTCCGTGAGTAACGTTATGTCAAACATAAGATTTATTAATCGTAGGAAAATAATCCCTTGAAGTATACTCTTGTTACTAACAAATCTAATTGATACAAGTATGTTTATACAGCTAATTGGTCTTTCTGTCGTCTTCCTTTGACATGTGATTTTGACATTGTGTGTATTGATGCATGCGTTCGCCGTCTACTCTAGCACTTCCAGCCATAGGACTTTGCGTTATGTAATCCAGTGGGAAGACATTTTATGAGTCAGAGGTTTTATTATGACTAAATTGGATAGTTTTATATATGGCAACACTGAATGTCAATACACAGCCACGGTCAATACACAGCCACGGTAGCTTGAATTTTTTTTATGCTTAGAAAATAACGATTTTCCGGGAGAAACGTTTTTCCCGCAGGGAGACTTGATCAAATACCGGGAGTCTCCCGCGGAAGCCGGGAGGGTTGACAGGTCTGCCTCTATACCAGGCCCAACAAATGTTCATAAATCCTAGGTTCAAGGGCCATAACTCTGTGAAAAATGGGTAAAATTAATTATCATGAAAGTAAAACGATCTGTAGCAGTACATGATAAAGCTATACACAAAATTTCAGCTCAGTATCTTGAGGCATTGTGATAAAAAACCCATCCGGAAAACTATATGTGGGACAGATGGATGGACAGGCAGCATGGAGATGAGAAACCTATAGTCCCCTCCAGTCGGACCGATAGGGGATTAATAATTATTATAGTGATAATTACAACAATGATGTCAGTGATTATAAATATGATGATTATAACCATCATGATGATGGTAATGCTGACGATGATGGTCTTCGATATAATAATCGCATAAGTCCATTGATGAGGATCGATCCTATGACCTTTTGCACCTCAGGCAAGAACTCTACCACTAAGCTATATCCTGGTCTTGGTGACTTTTGTGAGTCAAATAGATTACAATGTTTCTTTTTGAAATTGGCTATATTGAATGTTCTCTGCTGTTTAACTCACCAAATAGAAGGTTATTGGGTGTATTAATTTTGGCAAACCCAAGCCTGACATAAGGTCATATGCTCCCTCATAGGTGTTTCCTTCGAAATATTCCTCAATCAAATCCACCAAGTCATTGATGGAGTTTACAACACACGATCGCAGCAGATTTGACATCAGGGATCCTATAGAACCAAAGAAGTGGTCCATCTGGTTTAACCGCAATGTCTGCAACAAAAAGCAAAATTAATATAAAGATGTAGGGAGACCTGGGCCCCCTTCCATGAAGACATCTTAACACTAAGATCACCTTAAGTGCAGAAGGTAGATATACACTTAAGGTGATGTCAGACTTAAGATTGCGTCATGGAAATGACACCATGAAGGTCTCTGATGATGTCCGAATACAGACCTGGGCTCTATTCCATGAAACCATCTTAGCATTAAGATCACCTTAAGTGCATTAGGTAGATATACACTTAAGGTGATCTTTGACTTAAAGCCGCACACCCTAGTTCCATCCAGTGAAAATAAATTATAATTTGGTTAATCTACAAACCTGTAACACACTTAGATCATGTTTTTATCAAATGGAGTGAAAAAGCAGGTTTTATATCGATAAATACCATGGGAATCCCCATGTCCCAATTGCTTGAAATAATTTTGAAAGTTAGTATTCTGATGTCACCGGTAGACGTCGCTCGAAGCACAACAATGCCTACGTCACGACATATTTCACAGAGTGCGCACAGACTTGGGGTGCGTTCTTTTCACCTCTCCAGGAGAGGTTCCAACTGTTCTGTCCTGGTTGTATCCCCTCTCCAGATATCGTAAGACTTAGCAAAATTATTTGTTTTAAGGGTTTGTAACGTTTTGTATTGTCTGAACTTTATTGTTACTGAAAATGTTCATGAACTGTGAAGAAAAATCTCACAAAGAACAACAACAAATCGGATGTTGATTGCGCGAACCGTGCACGAGAAAACAAACCGAACCAAAATGATAACGTAGAGGCACTGATTTTTCGTTTCAGATTTTTCCCTTTTCCGTTTCATAATGTTACAAAATCTGTTTTTTTCCGTTTCAGTATTAAACAAATTCTGTTTTTGTTTCACACAGACTTCGGACATTTTCGGTTTTCTTTACGATATTATCGAGAAAATAATTACAAACGATCACACTATAAACCACTTCCCTTATATAATTTATTTTGAACAAAGCCTGGCATACTACTGCATTCCTTTGTGAGATCAGAAATATGGCAATGCCGCAAATGTTAAAAATTAATAAGCAAACATAACATAATATATCTTTCACTTGAGTAAATATCGGACAATTTTAGCTCACAATGTTCGGTTTTTCCCGTTAAATCGCCGGGAATAAGCGAAGAAAACACGACTGGTAAAACGTCTAGATACTCTACATTAAACATTTGGCGTAACATACAAAGGTACTAGTGTCGTAGCGTAGCACAGGCAGATGTCAGTGTCTATAGTTTCTAGTTCGAAAAATAAATTTTAATTAATCAAATGCGCTATTTAAAGTTAAATAATGTTTTGGAAAAAAATCGGGAATTCCGTTTCAGATAGGTATTTCCGCGATTCCGTCCTCGATTCCGCGATCACGCAGAGTATGACAAATATTTTGAAAAGTCACTAGCCACAGGGCTAGTGGGTTTGTGAAAACCACTAGCCCACCAAGATAAAGCACTAGCCCAAATTTTTGATCAATTATAACTGGATTTTTATCAAATTTTTGTAAGATTACACATTTACGACTATAACAGTAAAATAAAACAAACACTTAAATTATGTTGTAACTTTCAGTTTTGTCGTGTTGTACGTTTGGTCTTTTGTCAAGTGTGAACCATCGTCATTGTCCCGTTTTCACTTTTGCCCTCTCCCCCGGGGAACATAATTGAGCTCATGATTGGTATTTAAACCCACTATCAAAATAATTAAATTTAAATGAGGGTACGACAGTATGACACATGGTAATAGATGGTTCAGTGTATTTGGTAGTGGGTTATATACATTAACATTTAGGGCCTACTATTTAGGTCGCCAGGAACGCTGATGCCAATTGCTCAAATACAGGGCATCATCCCATGTCAGATCTGTATCAAAAGAATATAGCGGCGACATCTAATCCGTTGTTAATTGATGAACAAAAAAGGTATTATCTTGTAGCCTATCGGCAGCTGTGACACATTATCCAAACCATTACACGTAATAGGCCAAGCCGAGTCGTTGCATGTGCAGTTACCATTAAAGAAAATAGTTTTTCTGGTTGCCGATAACCATATGTAAGCGAAGTGTTAAATTAGAAAATAGGTAAATAAAAAACAAACACTGAAATTCAAAGCATGACTGGGGTTTACTTGATTGAGATTAACCTGCCGTCGCGATTGGCGATTTCCAAGTTCTTAGCCTAAAACATATGTGCGAGATTAACTACCGCGTGACGTGTCCAACCAATCAAAACACGCATATCATTAGACTTATTTCCTGTACCAGAAACTTGAAAGGGAAAAGTAAACAATGCATGCTATAACTGTGACGATGTAGAGATAGCATGTTACTGCAGTTTGCAGACCTAGCTCAAGTGCATTATTATTATATACTGATTGCGTTGTTGATATTATTCGATGACAAACGTCACAATCAGATTTAAATTTCAGCCGAGAGAAAAAAAAGAAAAAAAAAACACGATCGAGCGACGAGAGGAGGGGGAAACCACTAGCCCTGCGGGCTAGTGGTTTTGCGTTTCTCACTAGCCCGAACTTAAAAACCACTAGCCACGGGCGTCAGGCTAGCGGATTTGTCGAACTCTGGATCACGGAAAATCAGTGCCTCTAATAACGGTCACATGGTATACCAACATCTGTGATGTTACACAGGAAGATTCCCTCTAAAAATAGATTGGACCTCGCTTGCTTAACAGTTTTTTCTCGATAGCACGTCTTGTGAAAAAATGCAAAAAATACATTTCGTGGTTTTACAAACATTAGGATTACCAAAAAGCACTTCAGGTGAATGGAAATGTGTATTCTAAATAATAAAATGTAAGTAAAGTGCAATTTTATTTGTGAAAAATGGGGTTTAATAGCGAAAAACAACGCCGTAATGGTTAACAAATAACTGTAACTAGGGTGTGTCCCTTTAAGATCACTTCATGGAACAGACACAATGTCTCTGATGATGTCCGAATACAGACCTGGGCTCTATTCCATGAAACCATCTTAGCACTAAGATCACCTTAAGTGCATTAGGTAGATATACACTTAAGGTGATCTTTGACTTAAGATCACTTCATGGAACAGACACAACGTCTCTGATGATGTCCGAATACAGACCTGGGCTCTATTCCATGAAACCATCTTAGCACTAAGATCACCTTAAGTGCATTAGGTACATAACTGCCAACATTTAAAAACGGGAAAGAGTAATAATTTTCGCGTGAATTGTGACCCGTTGTATAAACCCTTTTGCTGTGTAAAATATCCAGATATTTGTTTATGAATTGTTTTATCGCTGGCCTCAACGATGTCCTATGTTTCTTCGTTTTGATGTGCCTTTGGCAATCATTTTTCCCGCCATGGGCAACAGAAAAATCAACACGACATAAAGTGCAAAATGCACTAGTATTACTAACAGAACTGGCCTTCAAAACAGGCCACTCATTGCTGTAGTCCTGTTTATACTTCTGTACTACTTTTGGCTTTTTCTGAGCTTTGCACAGTTCATATGGCTCTGATCGTTCGCGTTTTTTCGACATCTTTACAAAATGGCGTCGTTTCACAAGCTACGTCTATCCCGAAGTGCGTAGCGCACGCAAAAAAACTTCCGTGCGCATTTGCGGCTAGTTGGATGAGTCCAATTTATGTGATTCGTAGGGGTGGTAGGTTATTACAAAAAACAAAAAAAAAACCCCAGGAAAACGCGGATTTGCCGTAATCTTTCAGATTACAGGCGTAATGGCGTAATAAGAGATGGAAAATCGTAATGATTCCGCATAAATCGTAATGGTTGGCAGCCCTGTAGGTAGATATACACTTAAGGTGATCTTTGACTTAAGATCACTTCATGGAACAGACACAATGTCTCTGATGGTGTCAGAAAACAGACCTGGGTGCTGTTTCATGAAGCCATCTCAGCACTTGCATTTGACCTTATTTGCGTGTTTATATCCAATTAAGGTTCAAGCACGATGTTCTGGGCACACACTTCAGCTATCTGGGCTGTCTGTCCAGTGGGTTAGTTGTTAGTGGGTTAGTCGTTAGTGAGAGAGAAGAGGGTGTAGTGGTATTACACCTACTCACTGGGTCGTTAAAAGTCGCTCTGGGTGGGAGCCGGTACCGGGCTGTGAACCCTGTACCTACCAGCCTTATGTCCGATGGCTTAACCAAGACACCACCGAGGCCGGTATCTTAGCACTAAGATCACTTTTAGGTGCATACTGTAAATATACACTTAAGGTGATCTTACTAATTTTTAAAGAAATTACTCTACATATATGAAAATTTGCTAAAGCAAAATTCATTCCAGTGTGAGCACTGTTACAGTTCCAGATTCCTGACACCTTGATCTAGGCCTACATAATAATTAAATATAATTTCTCTAGAGTATTTGAATTTGAAGTAAAAAAATGTTTGGCTTACAGTATCCTTTGGCATCATTTCTTCAATTTCATCTCTCATTCTGTCAACAATTGCACAGCATTCATTGAGCCATTCTTTCTCAAGTATGTCGGCACCAAATGTGCTTGATTTCAGGACACGTTCATAAAATGTTTCCATGGTAACTGGCATCATTTGTCTCAATCCTTGGATATCAATTAGCCTAAACAAACTAAATCTGTGAAAAGAAATATTAAAATATTGGCACCAACTCAAATGTGTACAATATATTAACTTTTTCATTAAACAATTTATTTCTTTATTTTAAAATGCAAAAAAAGTCAAAAATGTTATATTATCAAACAATTATTTAAATATTTCATTAATTTTAGTGAGCTAAAAAATAGTGTTAGCAATTTGGCAGATTTTATTTGTTAATGATTAGCAAAATTATGTAAATGTATTTTATAGCATATGTGATTAAAAAAAATGCTGACCCCAGTGCATAAATTTAAAAAAAAAAAATAAACTTTAACAAAATGAAAAAAAAAAAGTACCAGAGTTCTATGGTATTAACTGCTACCTTAAAAAGGATTGATTTTTATTGAGTATTGTTATCTGTGGAAGACTGACAATGTAGAATACAAGAATAATCTATGATAAAAAATTAAATGAGAATAAATGAAATAATTGTTATAAGATACAATAATACAATACAATGAGTTGATCAACCACAGGTGTCCCCAGAAATGTAACCCCCACCTTTCCACTTCATCAAGGCAAGATAAAAATAGATGACTTTTGTTACAAAATTTTCTTTGGGGCAAATTAATTCCCCAAATACATCTTCAATTCATTTGTGATTTTGAAAATAACAGATTAAATCTTGAATTAACGTAAATAATATCTGGCGCAACAAATGTTGAATATTTTTAATTAAATATATAAAAACCCACTCATATAATCTTTAATTTTCTTGATAACAACTAGGTCAAAGTTCATTATTTTGATATTCAACCAAGATGAAGGAGATGTGGTTTGAGATAAATATAATAATAGTTGTTTGTGAAAGTTATGTCACTGAACAGTATCTTCAACTCAAGATATCTTGAGCTCTTGAGATTAAAGAAGTTGAGATAGAGATAAGTGTTGAAATAAAGAATTATTACCCATATGGGCTCAAATATACAGGGTAATATTTGTTTTTGATCTCTGTACATGTGTGCAGATTGCTTCTACAGCCACTGATTGGCTGACTTAAATATCACGATGTTTACTTTGTCATGGCCGGAACTTCACTTTCATTCATATAATATTTCCATTCATGAGTCAGATAACACATATGTTAATTGATCTACAAAGATTTACAGAACAAAACTGGCTCATTTGTTTCATAGACATCAAATGGTATATTTTCATAAGCAGTGGCTTTAGTAGTATAGAAAAATTATTATTTTGTAATGCAACGTACCACAGTCATATTATTTTGTATTGTAAACATTTGGCTGTTAACCTTCTGACTACTGCAAGCGAGAGATCTCGCGCGGCGTCACCCAAGTTGACCCTCTACACTGTAAACAGTACATTCACCAATTCATATTTCCAGCATTTTGCACCCCGTCAATGTAGCTTTTGTCAAAAATTAATCCAGTAGTCTGAAGGTTAAAAGAACACTGTTATGCCATGATGTCACTTACATAACGTCATGTAATGTGCGTAAGATTATATGACATAATGGCTTTGTTGCAGACAGCAGAGTAATGTTTACATTAAAATCAGTTAAAAGTGACTATGGGTAATACAGAGAATAACCAACTTGCTATGAGGAGTTATAAATTATCTGTTCCTCATTAATGTTGTAAAATCCTTCCCAAAGGTTCAAGTTTACAACATTCATTCATTTGGGACAGACGATTTCACAATTCCTGATAGCTCGTTAGCTAGTCTGACTGTATTTCTCATTAGCCAAACTCACTTGACATCAAACTGGTAGAGGATCTGACTCATCGTTGGATGGGTGATGAAGAGTTCCTTTCTGAGAAACACTTTAATTCGGTTCACTGTCTTGTGCCATGGGTAGCCATCTCTTCCAGCGAGACTAGATTGCTGCAATACAACATTAAAAAATATATATCTTAGAAAGGGTACATAAAGATATGCATTTGCATCTGTATAATTTAACTCAGGAACAAGGCTATTTAAGCTACGAGTGGACTTAAAATAAAAACCTCCAACATCCCTCCATCTTTCCTATGAAATAATTTTTGGAATAGCTCTCAAATGAAATTAATCACAATAAAAGGTTCTATCTTAATATATGTCTTAGTTACTGAGAATCATGTTTTCTGTTATTAATTATCAAAATCAATGTTTTCTTCAAATATAATAAGATATTTGATATATTATAGTGTATTATAATTATAGTTTAATTTGACCCGTAATCCATTTTCTATATTTTTGATATTGATACCATGCAGACAACGTGAATGACCAGTCATGACATGAAATATGTGTTTATTAGATGGAGGCAGGTGGCAAGGTTTCGGGGAGATAGTGCTTTGCCTGCTTTTCTTGCCTACCATTAATTGTACACACCCCAACCAAATTGGTCAACGACATCTGTTTTGCTTACAGTTAATTACTATACATGTATACTCCACAGTAGACATAGTCGCTTACTTATCTCAAATACCATCCTACATAAATTAAAGATAATGGCATGCATCTGTGGCCTAATTAACAATACACAATATCAATTAAAGTGACTCTTGGCCACATCTGAAGGAAATCTGCGTTATATTTTGTTTTTTGAAATGGAATCACAAATCAGTTAAAGAAAAAATTTGCAATCAATTCTTAAGATCATCTACTGTAAATGTACATTAAGTTTATATTTCACTTGTATACACACAGCATTACCAACCAGTTGATAAAAAAAATTGCATTACATTCTTAAGCTCATCTACTGTCAAATATTTATGTAGATTAAGTTTTTATCTCGCTTGTGTGGCCAACTTTACCTTCTTGGGTATAACCAGACCGACCCTCGCCTGCTCCTGTGGATCTAGTAAGATGTAATCCAAGATGGCTTTCCTCACCGCCAAGTGGTGATCGTCAACCATCTCCTACAGTGTGTAATATTAAAAATAACATCATTACAGTTCTATTAACAACATCAGTACCAACACCATCAACAGTAATCCAAGATGGCTTTCCTCACCGCCAAGTGGTGATCGTCAACCATCTCCTACAGTGTGTAATATTAAAAATAACATCATTACAGTTCTATTAACAACATCAGTACCAACACCATCAACAGTAATCCAAGATGGCTTTCCTCACCGCCAAGTGGTGATCGTCAACCATCTCCTACAGTGTGTAATATTAAAAATAACATCATTACAGTTCTATTAACAACATCAATACCAACACCATCAACAGTAATCCAAGATGGCTTTTCTTCCCGCCAAGTGGTGATCGTCAACCATCTCCTACAGTGTGTAATATTAAAAATAACATCATTACAGTTCTATTAACAACATCAATACCAACACCATCAACAGTAATCCAAGATGGCTTTCCTCACCGCCAAGTGGTGATCGTCAACCATCTCCTACAGTGTGTAATATTAAAAATAACATCATTACAGTTCTATTAACAACATCAGTACCAACACCATCAACAGTAATCCAAGATGGCTTTCCTCACCGCCAAGTGGTGATCGTCAACCATCTCCTACAGTGTGTAATATTAAAAATAACATCATTACAGTTCTATTAACAACATCAGTACCAACACCATCAACAGTAATCCAAGATGGCTTTCCTCACCGCAAGTGGTGATCGTCAACCATCTCCTACAGTGTGTAATATTAAAAATAACATCATTACAGTTCTATTAACAACATCAGTACCAACACCATCAACAGTAATCAAGATGGCTTTCCTCACCGCCAAGTGGTGATCGTCAACCATCTCCTACAGTGTGTAATATTAAAAATAACATCATTACAGTTCTATTAACAACATCAATACCAACACCATCAACAGTAATCCAAGATGGCTTTCCTCACCGCCAAGTGGTGATCGTCAACCATCTCCTACAGTGTGTAATATTAAAAATAACATCATTACAGTTCTATTAACAACATCAATACCAACACCATCAACAGTAATCCAAGATGGCTTTCCTCACCGCCAAGTGGTGATCGTCAACCATCTCCTACAGTGTGTAATATTAAAAATAACATCATTACAGTTCTATTAACAACATCAATACCAATACCATCAACAGTAATCCAAGATGACTTTTCTCACCGCCAAGTGGTGATCGTCAACCATCTCCTACAGTGTGTAATATTAAAAATAACATCATTACAGTTCTATTAACAACATCAATACCAACACCATCAACAGTAATCCAAGATGGCTTTCCTCACCGCCAAGTGGTGATCGTCAACCATCTCCTACAGTGTGTAATATTAAAAATAACATCATTACAGTTCTATTAACAACATCAATACCAACACCATCAACAGTAATCCAAGATGGCTTTCCTCACCGCCAAGTGGTCATCGTCAACCATCTCCTACAGTGTGTAATATTAAAAATAACATCATTACAGTTCTATTAACAACATCAATACCAACACCATCAACAGTAATCCAAGATGGCTTTCCTCACCGCCAAGTGGTGATCGTCAACCATCTCCTACTGTGTGTAATATTAAAAATAACATCATTACAGTTCTATTAACAACATCAATACCAACACCATCAACAGTAATCCAAGATGACTTTTCTCACCGCCAAGTGGTGATCGTCAACCATCTCCTACTGTGTGTAATATTAAAAATAACATCATTACAGTTCTATTAACAACATCAATACCAACACCATCAACAGTAATCCAAAAAAAATAACATCATTACAGTTCTATTAACAACATCAGTACCAACACCATCAACAGTAATAGTTTTTAAACTTTGTTTGTTTTGTTTAATGACATTACTAGAGCACGTTGATTAATTAATCATCGGCTATGGGATGTCAAACATTTGGTAATTATGACACACAGTCATCAGAGGAAACCCACTACATTTTTCCTAATGCACAGGAGGAAAGCACATATCATGGTCTTTGACCAGTTGTGATGACAATATAAGTTGTAGAAGCATTACGAGGGGTATATGGCTTTTTATGTACCCTCTGTGTGTTCTTTTACCCCGAGCCGAAGGTGAGGGGGTAAAAAGAGCACACAGAGGGTACATAAAAAGCCATATACCCTGAGAGATGCTTCTACAACGAATTTATCTTGCCGACATGTTAAACCATATAGCCAAATAATCAAAATAATGCCAGACAATAATTGTTAACAATTTATTAACAGAGCTGTACCATGCAGGCACGAACAAAACCACTTGCCAGTGACGAAAAATAGTTCCATCGATAAATGAGTTTTTAACTTCAAATGTTTGTAATATGAAATTATTGCAATATTGATTGATTATCAATGATATTTATAATCTAATTATTGCTTTAGCATTAACTGGGGTGGCTGGAAACTGTTGGAAATTACAGACGGAGTATAAGAGAATTTGGCTCCGCCCACAGGGGTATAAGGGATTTGTCCAATGGCAAACAACCAATGAGATTAAAGAATTTTACATGAAGGCGAGATAATAGTATTTAAATGCATACTTGTAGTCTGCTTTAACAACACCTCAGCATGTTTCAAAACTATGGCTATTTCTTGCACAACAAATAAGTTATTTTGACGTTTGGTTTACATTTGTATATAATGAGAGTGGAAATTGTCTATTTTTATTACAATTTAATGCACTGGTCTTATTCCATTGGTCCAGCCATAGCAACACATATTTATTCATTTCTCAATGAATGTAAAAATTATGTAATGAAATCACCTTATATTTGTAGTTTGTATTATGGAGTGTTATTGCTCAAGAACTAAAAATCAGTTTTAAAATATAGATCTCTTTTGTGTGTTTTTATTAACTATGTTTCAAATTTATTTATAAGGATTGTCTGTTATTTCTTTTAGATTCATGGGTATGAAAAAAAAAAAAAAAAAAAAAACTTTGCATGAATGGCTTCATTGATTCAGTTTGCGCATGCTTTTTGGGTGGTTCATATCCCAATGATTCTAAAAGAAATAACAGACAATCCTTAATTATTTGGTGTTAACAACCTTCAGGGTGGATACACCAATTGTGGGCAGGGACAAAAAAAACTCTCGACAGATCTACTTTGGGCAATGAATTCTGTGCGTTTACATTCCTCCCTTAGATTTTCATAGAATACAAACACTTACAGAGAGAAACATTTTCATAGCTTCGGGATACTCTTTCCTTAGAGAGAGAGGGACAAATCTGTACACGCCTGCCATGGTTTCCTTGGTGATCGGGCCCACCATCGCTTGTTCAATGGCTTCCTCCACCAAGTGGTAATATCTGAAGGAAAAAAACAACATTTCTTGAAATATAATACTGCTGTACAAATGTCAACAATTTTCTGATGGCAATACACACTGGGTGGGTTGCCTGTTATGGTATACTTGCACATTCAGATTGCATGTAATTAGTTAAACGGCTACTTCTGGTTTTTTTCTTCTTTTTTTTGCTACTTCTTGTTGATCATGGTGACTGCAACAGATTGCTGAGAGAGATGGTTTCAGGGCGCGAAACAAGTTAAGAAAATTTAATAGGTGTGTTTGTTTTAATTTTTAATTTTAAGACTAACATTAAATAATATGTCATTATAGGATAGGATGCAATGGGAAACCAGTTAAATTCCTCACAAGCGTATTCCCTCAAGCATTTATTATGGGTACTTGTTAAATTCTACTTTCACTTTCTGCTGATAACAAACTAACAAGAAGTCGTGTTATCGGCTTTTTCTAATTTTTTCACCTGGGTTTTCTTGGTCGATCGTAATTTTGTTTTGTCATACAAAATAATTTTTAAGTAAAGTATTGCATAATTTATACCTCCTAATTAATAAAATAATAAATACTGATTAATGTATTTTTAAGTTAGATTAATTGTCTAACAGGTTTTCATTGTATCACATTACCGATGATGTAATCATTAGTTCCCAAAATCAAAGGCAAACTAGCTTTTACGTTTGTGGTGAAACAGTAGCATGTAAAACATGTAGCAACCATTTCAATTCAAAAGTAAATACAAAACAATGAACCTTTTCTTTAAAAAAGAAAATGCAAATGGTGTTGAATATCAAATAAATGAATTATGTTGGCCAAGGTGTTCCAAATGGAGCATTCGGAACTCATTGGAAACTTCTAATTATTCCGAAAAATTATGGGTTGAGACTCTCATTTAAATAGCAACCTATATGATATTTGTATTGCATTTTGCGATACCATACAACTAATTTTGTTTGTTTTATAGAAGTACAACAATTGCTAAGAATGATGATACTGCTTTATACGATTTTAAATGTCCATGAACCAGATAAACACTGATGTACATTATGCTTGACAGAGTACATTTTCACTTGTCAGGACAAATGAATAAGTGCTTATTTCAAACGCTGCTGTGCATACCTTGGCTGATCAAGTTCCTCTGGGGAGCTGGGACGGGACAGACCTTTGGTAGAGAAATAGTACGGTGGAAATTTTACTTCTAGACATTCCATTTCTTCTAGAGTGTGCCTTTCAGTTGGCACCAGGTATTCCCACAATTCCTTTTCATCTAAACAAAAACAGAATGTGTTAACAAATAAGACATGGGACAGTCATTTAAACAAAAACAGAATGTGTTAAAAAGTAAAACATGAGACAATAAAAATAATTGTTTTGTTTAACGATACCACTAGAGCACAGTGATTAATTGATCATCGGCTATTGGATGTCAAACATTTGGTAATTCTGACATGTAGTCATCAGAGAAAACCCGCAACATTTTTTCTAATACAGCAAGGGATCTTTTATATATGTACTTTCCCACAGACAGGATAGCACATACCACGGTCTTTGATATACCAGTTGTAGTGCACTGGCTGGAACGAGAAATAGCCCAATGGACCCACTGACGGGGATCTATCCCAAACTGACAGCGCATCAAGCGAGCGCTTTACCACTGGGCTACATCCCACCCCAACATGGGACGAAGACACTCAATTGTAAATATAAGTACAAATTTATTAATATATGGTTACAGAATGTGTTACAAAGTAAACATGAGGCAAAGTCAATCAACTATAGATACAAATTTATTAATACACATATAACTATCATCAACAACTGATTGTAAAGTTGGATGCCTAAGAGTTAAAAATAAAATCTGAAAAAAAGAGTCTTTGAGTCTTATAAAACTATAAAATAACTGAAGTGACAAAATATTTAAGTCTGACATCTGTATGAAAGATGTTGACTGAAGTCACAACTCTCTCTATTATTCTGATAGATCACAAGTTCATAAAGAGTAATATGTTTCAGTACTTC
The DNA here is from genome assembly GCF_016097555.1 of Gigantopelta aegis. Classification (NCBI taxonomy): domain Eukaryota; kingdom Metazoa; phylum Mollusca; class Gastropoda; order Neomphalida; family Peltospiridae; genus Gigantopelta; species Gigantopelta aegis. Next base: position 39,932,301 of record NC_054701.1, read on the forward strand.
TTGGTACAATGATGATTTATCCCGTTCTGTGGCATTTGCCATTTTGAAAATCATGTGATGTAGAACCTCTGTCACCTGGCCCATCTAAAGTGTCTGATTGGTTATAAGCCAAAACATTTGTCCAAAAGAGGAAGCATGAAGCTAAATCTGTTAACATGTTGTAGGTTGTCCCGCCTTGTTTGACTTTGTTGAACAAGATTACCAGTGAGGTACATGATACACCTATCAGGAGTTTGATGGAAAACCATATCTATATTAATGAATATGTTACGGGTATGATGAACAGTTTGTTTTGGACCAACCACCATCCCAAGTTGTTCCTGCATGTAGTTTGATGGTTCTGTATGCATCTGAAAGCAAGATATAATTTGGACAAGGATTTACTGTTATGTGCAGTAGACCATGAAGATTAAGTCACAGTGACCTAGTAATAGTACACGGCACACCGCCATCCCAAGTTGTTCCTATGTGTAAGGTTTGATGGTCCTGTATGTATGTGTATACAAGATATGGTCCAGACAAGGATTTACTGTTATATGCAGTAGACCATGAAAAGTAGGGCACAGTGACCTAGTAATAGAACAGGACACACCACCATCCCAAGTTGTTCCTACATGTGGGGTTTTATGATCCTGTATGCATCTGGAAGCAAGATATGGTTCGGACAAAGATTTACTGTTATGTGCAGTAGACCATGAAAAGTAGGTCACAGTGACCTAGTAATAGTACACATCAAACCGCTATCCCAAGTTGGTCCTACATGTTGGGTTTGATGGTCCTGTATGCATCTGCATACAAGATATGGTTGGGACAAGGATTTACTGTTATTTGCAGTAGACCGTGAAAAGTAGGTCACCTTGACCTAGTAATAGTACCCAATAAACCGCTATCCCATGTTGTTCCTACATGTGAGGTTTGATGGTCCTGTATGCATTTGTATGCAAAATATGGTCTGGATGAGGATTTATTGTTATGTACAGTAGACCGTGAAAGTAGGTCACAGTGCCTTAATAATAGAATAAGACACACTGCCAACCCAGGTTGTTTCTACATGTGGGGTTTGATGGTCCTGTATGCACCTGTAAGCAAGATATGGTCCGGACAATGATTTACTGTTATTTGCAGTAGACCGTGGAAAGTAGGTCACAGTCACCTAGTAATAGTAGGAGACAAACAGCCATCCTATGTTGTTCCTACATGTGAGGCTTGATGGTCCTGTATGCATCTGTATGCAAAATATGGTTCGGACAAGGATTTACTGTTATGTGCAGTAGACCGTGAAAAGTAGGTCACAGTGACCTAGTAATAGTGTGCAATAAACCACCATCCCATGTTGTTCCAACATGTGAGGTTTGATGGTCCTGTATGCATCTGTATTCAAGATGTGGTCCAGACAAAAAAACAAGTTAACAGACAGACGTACATACGGACGGACGGACAACGCCATACCATAATACTACCTGTCATTGATGGGCGTATAAAAAGCTGCCTACACGGTCATACATTTGTCACGCAACAAGTGGGGACATTTTCCCTGGCTTGTCAAACCAACAATGTTTTTGGACCAAATGTATGATCTTGTCTTCTTTAAACTTGTAAAATTGAACTGCATTAAATACATTGTCACTATCACATTGCTTGTTTTCAGAGTGGGGGAAGGGTGTCCCAAGCATTTTGTAATATTTTGGGGGTGTATGGTTTGTTATTGAGCATTAAAGGGGGAGGGTGGGTGTTTATATTTTACAAAAATAAGTTATACATAATATTTGAACGCCCCCCCCCAATGGGGATCGATCCAAGACTGATCGTGCATCAGGCAAGCATTTTACCACTGGGCTACATTCTGTCCTATCTAGCTGCAGAAGACCTTATATTACTGTACCTGGATTCTTTTATCATACACACACTCTGCCTTCTAGGAATTTATGCAGGGAGAGGTCTAGGCTGTTCACAAGTAAAATATATAGGGGGTTGAGTTAACAATGCTCTTCCGGAAAGAAATATATTGGAAATTTTTTTGCTAGAACAGGAGGGGGACTCAACCCCAAAACTGTCTCCCCTGCACACGTGCCTGTCTTACCCCCACCCCTCATGTTACTTTAATGATCCTGACCTGCAAATTCTAGTTCTTTTTCTTCAACAATTGACATGTCTGGAAAATAAGTGGAAGATGGCTGACCACTGTCCACACTCTCGGCCATGCTGGAAACCTTTTGCATGAGCCAGTTTGAATTGCCAGCCGACTCTGGTTTAATTACTTCCACCTGCACGCTGGGCTCTGTAGACCCTGAAAAATTAAATATTTGCTGTTAAAGGAGCATTAATTCCATAGACATCTAATGGAGTTTAAAACTGTGGTCTGCAAACCCTGAAAAATTAAATATTTGTTGTTAAAGGAACATTAATTTCATAGATATCAGATGGAATTTAAAACTGGGGTCTGCAAACCCTGAAAAATTAAATATTTGTTGTTAAAGGAACATTAATTTCATAGATATCAGATGGAGTTTAAAACTGGGGTCTGCAAACCCTGAAAAATTTAATATTTGTTGTTAAAGGAACATTAATTTCATAGACACCAGATGGAGTTTAAAACTGGGGTTTGTATACCATGAAAAATTAAATACTTGTTGTTAAAGGAGCATTAATTTCATAGACATCTAATGGAGTTTAAAACTGGGGTCTGTAGACACTGAAAAATTAAACATTTGTCCTTAAAGGAGCATTAATTTCATAGCGATCTAATGAAGTTTAAAGCTGATTTAAAGTTTAAAGTTTATTTCATCATTTAGAATAGATCATCTGAATTATTAAAAAAAAAAACATATTTAATAATCATGTCATTCTTCGATCTCCTTTGGCTATACTTGCTAATATTATATTTGAATTAAAATAAAAAATAGTCACATTATTGTTGGATTTATCAACATACATGCATACATGTATGTCACATATTTGCATAAAAATCAAATTAGTAAATAAACATTATTAGTGAAAGTGTGCTGTACCATCAGAGGCTGTTTAAAGAATTTCCCATGATAACAAGGCAACTTGAAAACCCCTCTAAACTGGACACCCATGGAACTAAGAAAACAATTATGGTTTTGAGGGAGTCCAGTATACAGAGGTTCTGTTTAGTACTGATTTTTAAAAAGGGACTGTGAATTAAGAATGTCTAGTTTTGAAAGAATTCCAGTTAAAAGAGAGTCTGGCTTAGATGGGTTTCACTGTACAGTGAACGTTACATGGGTTACATACATGTAGATGCATGTACATCTTCTTTACAAATCTACAGTAAAAACTGTAATAAATAAACTTTACAGAAACAAAATGTATAACAAATATAATCATGTGGGTAATTACCATTCTGCATGCTTCCGATGTAGTCTACCTCACTAGGAACGGTTTCATTGGTCTGGCCGATGATTTTCGGCAGCGATGAAAGACAACTACCCGCTGAGGCAGGTCTCTTGTCTGACAGAATGCCATTGCTGGATGGACGACCATTGGTTAGATATATCAAACCGGCAGAGCTGTAATACAAAAAACTGTAAATCAGTAACGGTTATTTTACATACACTTCAAAATAAACAGTGTTGTGACTCATTGATCTTTTGAAACGGATCATCTCCAACTTGAATGATGCAACAAAAAAAAAAGGAAAAAAAAAGGACAAAGTTTTGTAGTCTCACCACTGTACCACCTCCCTACTCATGCAAAGATATATACCGGGTAATGTGGGATTGATTGTCACCAATATGGGGTTGAATGTTAGTAACATGGTAATTTAAGCTTCCTAACCCTGTGGATGAAGGTTTTGGTTGTAGTCAATATTTGCTGTTAGGTCTCACTATACACACATGCCATCTGCCGTTGAAATCCATGTTAAATTGCCCATTTTTTAAATGAAGATTGCTACTAGAACGAGTTCTTGTTGGTACTAACAACATACAACATTGCGAACATATAGATATATATATGTATTTTCACTTCAAAATTGAGAATATTTCCGTCTCAGTTTGTTTGCTATACAGTGAAACTCCTCTAAACTGGACACGCTCAGGACCAAGTAAAGTCTGGTTTTAAGATGTATCCAGTTTAGAGAGGTTCTCTTTTGTACTGATATTTAAAACGGGATGGTGAAAAACGTCTGGTTTTGAGGGAATTCCGGTTTACAGAGGGTCCGGTTTTGATAGGTTTGACAGTATATGTCCTCATCTGGCTGTAGTACCAGTCTGAACAGGTGGTGCAGAAACCAATTCACACTGGCCGCTTGTTCCACTGTACACGCATGTCCCAAAACATCAATGCACAATATTACAAAATCACATGGACAAAAGGGCTTGCCACTGAAAAATACAAATCATTTTAATTCTTCCCCAATTACTATAAGTGAATATGTGAACCACAACATATGTCACAATTACGAACTATAGTGGACCATGATGGATGAACTCTCACCCGGAAGTGAATAGTGTTTTCCCTTTTATCTTTCCATCAGTACTGACAAGTAGTCAGTGTAGTTACATGTGAATGGGGAAAATCTGATTTAAAGTGTATGTTAAAGATGTATTTGTAAACATTTTGCTTACAATCTTCGTTTCTGTTCTGGACTACTTGACCGCTGTGATCGTGGTGATAGAAAATAGGTCTCTTCAACACTGTAAGCTACAAAAAAAATATATATATTAGTCACACACAACAGTCACACATATGAAGAGTGCAGGAACAACACAACAGTCACACATATGAAGAGTGCAGGCACAACACAACAGTCACACATATGAAGAGTTCAGGCACAACACAACAGTCACACATATGAAGAGTGCAGGAACAACACAACAGTCACACATATGAAGAGTTCAGGCACAACACAACAGTCACACATATGAAGAGTGCAGGAACAACACAACAGTCACACATATGAAGAGTGCAGGAACAACACAACAGTCACACATATGAAGAGTGCAGGAACAACACAACAGTCACACATATGAAGAGTGCAGGAACAAAAAACAAAAAATGCTATTTTATCCAAATATTCTACTAGATCATTACTCAGTTCAAGGTGTTATGTTCTGATTTTCATAATTGGTTTTTTTAAATTCTTTCCTTTATGTACTTTACTTATTTCAACTTAAGATCGCCCATTGACAGAAAATTACTAAAATTGATTTATCGGTTTTTGCATCTGAACTCTTCATATTATCCTCAGTAACTGATTCACCCTTTTGCAAGTGCTTCCTCAACTTTTAAAAATCCTCTTTTGGGGTAATACTGTAATCCAATATATGCATCACAAAAGTTAAAGTTTAGTTTGTTTAATGACACAAGAGCACATTGATTAATTAATCATTGACCATTGGATGTCAAACAGTCGGTTATTCTTTACCCAATTTCACAACACATTGTAAGCTTCGTTTTACATGTAAATGTATATCTATACGACTAAACCACAATTCGTATTACTATTATAGTATAACAAATAAAGTTTGAAGTAGATGTATTTCATTTTCTTTTATCCTCATAATGCTCCATCTTCATTAAAGATGTCAATGTTTGCAAGAAATAGATGCTCAACAGATGTAAATGTATGCCTGGAATAACTGATTGTCACAGACATAAACTTATGATATTTTGTGAAATTGGCCTCTGACACTTAGTCCTAAGAGAAGACTCACTACAATGTTCTATTAGTAGGCATAGCAAAGGATATTTTATAAGAACTTTCCCACAGAGGACAACACGTGCCAGGACAGCTTTGATTAGTCAGCTAGCCTACAGAACACTATACTATTGCTATAATACAAAATTCAAATGATCATTCATTAAAACCAAATATTCTGAAATGTCTTTTTTATTGCACTGTTGTTCTCTGTGTATTTATGCTAATTTAAACTGTGTGAAACAAGAGTTATAGTATACAGAAAAAAGTAATAAACCAAAAATATACATACTTCATTTGCTTAGTTAAAATAAAATTATATTATCGGTCGGACTGGTGGATATATTTTTAACTTATCCATCAGAATGTACACTCATTTGGCAATACTTTCTACAGCCATGGGGGGACGGGACATGACCCAGTGGTAAAGTGTTCGCTTGATGTGCGAACAGTATAGGATCGATCCCCGTCGGTGGACCCACTGGGCTATTTCTCATTCCAGCCAGTGCTCCACAACTGGTGTAACAAAGGCCATAGTATGTACTATCCTGTCTGTGGGATGGTGCATATAAAAGATCCCTTGATACTAATAAAAAAGAGTAGCCCATGAAGTGGCGACAGTGGGTTTCCTCTCTCAATATCTGTGTGGTCCTTAACCATATGTCTGACGCCATGTAACCATAAATAAAATGTGTTGAGTGTGTCGTTAAATAAAACGTTTCCTTTCCTTTCTACAGCCCTGGAAAAACACCAACTATATGTAGCTGTATGTGTAGTTTCAAATGTTCTGAGGCGTCATTATATAAATATTCTTTTCATTTCTTCTTTGGGTTTTTTACCTGCTTTCGTTTCTTCATAGAGAATGGATGTTGTCAGGTGTCGGGCACCAGGACTGTAGTTGTTGGCGATGGTGTCACTGACTTTACGGGCATATTTCCTCTCCTTGAATGGCGCAGCCTTCGTGAAGGGGCCTTTCTCTAGGATTTTAGGAGTCTCACTCACAGATGGCTGCAAAAATATCAAAATATATCAAAGATGATGATAATACTTTTTATTTTACATAATATATGCTTAAGTCTTAAATGTGGAAAAAATAAGGTGTGTATGTGAATGCATAATCACGTCTTGATTATAAATCATTAATTCTAATTCAACATGTGATTGATGGATCTCTGCAGAGTCTGAGCAGGTGCATTTGTGTGTGTATGGGAGGGGGTTTGGGGGTTGAAATCCCTGTTGCCCAAGCAAAAACATTCTTCAATATATATTCCAGGGAAGCATGACTTGAACCGTCAATAAAGATTGCTTTGCCACAGTCTACATAAGCATATGAGACAGGGGGCAGGGGTACAACTGCCCAAATTCAGGCAAAAATGATGCAGATATTTGGGCAAAATGTGCTAACCTGAGACCTTTTTACCAAGTATTTCAATCATTCTACTTCAAAATTAGTTGTAATCCATGTAAAACTGTGTAATGATTCATTTGATATGAATAAATGTTGTAATCCAGATTCGGGCATTTTCGTTTAATTTGTACAAAAATGGAAGCCCATACACCTATGACAGTCTAGACCCTCTGCTAAAATTCCTGCACACATATGCCTGGCAATTGAGGTTGTAAAAACCTGCATTTTAATGGCTGCAGATTTTGGAATTTTGTTTAATGATGACATTACGAAGACAAAGTTGCTCTCATACAACATGTATGTACTGCATAAAAATATGAGCTAAATAATATTTTCTGATGCAGTCCTATACACCACAATGTCCAGAAACACACTGGATATGCAAAAATTAATAATTTAAGCAACAAGTTATAATTAATGTGTAATTTAATGGTAAAACAAAAGCCGTAACAACTGAAAATATGTGACAGTAGGCCCTACTTAATACATGTATTAGCTAGGGTAGTGCTTTTGGTTTGAACCCCTGTGCATGCTGTAACCTCACCGTGGTGCAGGGGTGTAACATTCTCTTTGAGAATGGCCAGTACAGCACAAAATTGAAGTTTTGAGTAAAAGTCAGTACCTATCTGAGATATTTGTGTTTTTGCACAGTTCTTTACACTGTGTTTTTGTTTAAATCTTAATTTTTGCATTGATGTTGATCATCACCGTATTTGTTTGCATTACCATAGTTTGACACCCAATAGCCGATGTATTTTTCGTGCTGGGGTGTCGTTAAACATTCATTCATTCATTCATTCATTCATTGGTTTGAAAATCGATGGTAAGCAATAAACTGCTCTCCTGAAATAATTTAGTAGAGCAATTGCTCTCAGTGTCTAAATGGAAACCAAATCTGTGGTGTTGCAGGGGTCTCGCTACATGTTATAAGCAATGGCAGGCCCGCCATCTCTTAAAGACTAATTTTCAATATGCCCGCCCATCCATTGGCAAACTGGCCCCTTGTCTGGGAATAAGCCTACCCCATGCTAAGCTCACAAAGAGTTGTCTTGGCCAGTCAAATATGGTAATATCTGCCATTCGTTTATTTAGGCAGCCATCCAAATTCACAAGTCATGCCATCGTCTTGAACTACCAGAGTAATCAGGTTCATCGTCATTTACAAGATATTTTCGAAGTACTTGTACCCTGCAAATCTTAGGTACCATCCCTACCTTAAGTAGAACCAGCTCTACCTATTCCCTCCATCCCTTTCCTGAATACTGGAAAGACCACTGGGTGTTGTCAGATTTACATAATATCTAAAAAGTATATATCAACATGTGACAAGGCGAGCAGTTTTTCGCCTACACAAATGTTTGTTTTTTTGTTTGCATAAACACATGCAGGCAAGTTGGAGAAATTGCTCGTGTCAAACAATAAGATTGGCTAGGGTCGGTATCTAATACCAGACTGGCTAGATACCAGTCTGTATGTTTGATATGGAAAGAGAAAATATAACATTATACTTAGGTCTCACTACACAGTTCACTTCCGGTTGAGAGTTCATTCATCATGGTCCACTATTGTGACACATGTTGTGGTTCACATATTCACTTCTAATAAATTGGGAAGAATTAAAACAATATGTATGTTTCATGGTAAGCCTTCTGGCTGTATTTTGCCCATGATGTGTAATATTGTGCATTGAGTTTTTGGGACATGGGTGTATAGAGCAAGAGACAGCCGGAGTGAATCAGTTAATGAACCACCTGTTCGGACCGGTTCTACAGCCAGATGCAGTCATATAGCAAAAACTGTGACGGAAATGTTTTCAATTTTGAAGTGAAAATAAATGCTTATATATATAATGTATATTCTCAATGGTGTATGTTGATAGCGCCAACGAGAATCCGTTCTATTGGTAATCTTCATTTGAAGTTGGGCAATTTAACATGGATTTCAATGGCAGATGGCATCTGTGTAGTGAGACCTTAGATATATGTTTGTTTACTGTTCCTGTTGAAATATGCATGCATCACACTGAGAGCTTGTGAGTGCAAATAGATCAGCTGCAGTATTGTTTTACTGCACAGCCTTGCCCTACTGACATAATAGCTTTTTATGAATACAGAATTTTAATGCAAAAGCTATAATCATATTTAACCATTAGCACAGAAAAGGATAACTTGTTTTCATCATATTATATACACACACCCCCCCCAAAAAAACCCCCAAAAAGAACAAACAAAAAACACTTCCCAAAACCATGTGTTTGTGCACTTCACATGTCATACAAAAAGGTTTTGTTTCATGACACCACTAGAGCACATTGATTTATTAATCATCGGCTATTTGATGTCAAACATGCTACATTTTTCCATTAGTAGCAAGGTTTTTTTATATGCACCATCCCACAGGCAGGACAGCACATATCATGGCCTTTGATATACCAGTTGTGGTGCACTGGTTCACGTCATACCTACAGGTCTGTTAATCTAAACATATACATGTGATACATATTATGGTACATGTATTTTGCATGCAAATATATATCTACATGTATTTGTTATACTGGTATATAAACACACAATGCATACATATATATGTAGGCACACACACACACACTCGGTGGACATTTTATTCAGCATTATGTCATGATTCGTTATGTAAATTTTACAGATCGGTACACAATTTAAATGTTAAATAGTTGCTACTCAACTGTCGCGAATTAAATTTTTTAAACATAATGTTCTCTTGACACTACACATACACATACGCATACGCATACGCATACACATACACATACACATACACATACACATACACATACACATACACGTATACATACATACATGTACAGACAAAATAAATATGCTGAGTTATAAATATGTGTACATCTTAGCATAATTGATAAAATGTTACTACCCATATGGGCTAAAATAATCAATGTAATATTTTTTTGGATAATGACACAGTGTGTAAATTGCTTCTACAGACACTGATTGGCTGGCTGAAAATTGATCTTTGGTTGGTTGTTCACCGTGGCCAGAACTTTACTTTTATTAATTTATCATAATGTCTCTATTCATGTGTTATACTACACATACATTACATGATCTACAGGGATTTACAGGAACACTTTGGCTTATTTATTTCAGAAACATGAACATTTATCATAATGTCTCTATTCATGTGTTATACTACACATACATTATATGACCTACAGGGATTTACAGGAACATTTTGGCTCATTTATTTCAGAAACATGAACATTTATCATAATGTCTCTATTCATGTGTTATACTACACATACATTACATGATCTACAGGGATTTACAGGAACACTTTGGCTTATTTATTTCAGAAACATGAACATTTCATTTCAACTTATTTTCGTGCTTATATCCAGTGTTCGAGATTAACGGTATCCCGATATCCCGGGGATACCAGAAGTTAATTTTGGATACCAGACTTCAATAACCCAGTATCCCACCGGGATACCATATAATATTGTTTTTTTGTTTTGATTTTTAATCCTATGTTTTTATTTTTCGCTGAAACAATGAAAGTCGTCATTTACTGGTGAATTCAAGTAACAGTGTCGTCCAAGTTTGTAATGATGTTATTTATGAATTTCATTTTGGGATACTAAATTCTCAGGTAGGATACAAGATTTTAAAATGTTGGTATCCAACTGGGATACTACCGAACAATTGTAATCTCGAACACTGCTTATATCCAATTAAGGTTCAAGCACACTGTCCTGGGCACACACACCTCAGCTATCTGGGATGTCTCTCCAGGACAGTGGGTTAGCTGTTACTTGGTTAGTGGTTAGTGAGAGAGAAGAGGGTGTAGTGGTCTTACACCTACCCACTAAGCCCTTAAGAACTTGCTCTGGGTTGGACCTGGTATCATGTACCTACCAGCCTTTAGTCTGATGGCTTAACCACGAAGCCACCGAGGCCAGTGAAACATGAACAGGCATATTTTCAAAGCAGCAGCTTTAACATTATAAAAAAATAACTATTTTCTTATGTAATTATGTAAAGTTGTATTATTTTATCTTGTAAACATTTGGCTGTAAAAAGAATGTCATTATTACATTGTACATGAGGTCACTTGTATGACGTCATGAAATGTGCATAGGATTATTTGATATATAATGTTTGATAGAATTGCTTTAGATAGTATAAGGGTTTTTATATATTAAAAAAGTTTTAAATGATAATGAGCAATAATTAAATTTCCGTTACATTCATTACAACATAACATCATCCCATTGGTCCAGACATAGCAAAAGATGTTTGTTCATTTCTGGATCAACGTAAAAATTACATTGTCAGGGAACGTATGTCATATCTGATGACGTCCATTTTATAGGGGCAAGTTGTCTTATTGAGCGTTTTGTTTATGGACCAAAATTAATTCAAAATAAAGTATGAAGTTTTAGTGTTATTATTAGCAAGTATGATTCAAATTTAATTATAAGTATTGTCTGTTATTTCTTTTATGTTCATCATGGTATGAACAACAAAAAATCATCCACAAACGTATGTAAGAGTGGCTTCGCGATTCACAGGTTGTAGATGATATTTTTTTGTTCATACCCCAATGAAAGTAAAAGAAATAACAGACAATCCTTAAATAAATTGAATAACCATCTTGTTATGAGGAGTCATACATTATCTTTCCCTCATGAATGAATGTCATATTAACCCTCACCAAAAGCTCAGGTTTACAACATTAATTCACTTGCATGGGACAGGTATTCTGTAATTCATCACAGCTTGTTAGTTACTCTCTAAATATAACTCGGTTGGTTAGGTACACATGCATACACATACACAGCACAATAATATAGCTGGGAGTTCAATGAAATTTCCACTTCTCATATTGCCAAAACAACATGAGCCGCACCAGATCAAACTCATTGTTTTGATACAGGTTGAATTTTTACCCCCTACTGCCCAGTACGTAAAATTCCAACGGGTTTCATTAGAGTATTACGGTCTCTTTTTGTGTGGCCGCTGAGCTGTGAAAGTTTTACTGACTGCATCAATAAATATTGTTTTTTAAGCAAAATCGACTTTGATCACATTTCAGTTCCATGGGAGAAGACAATAACAATAAATATTTGTCGATGCACATGACAAATAAAGTTGACGAATGAGAGATCGGCGATCTGAGATTAACTTCAATCCATTAGGCTGGTTGAGAGAAACAACACGTTTCTTAGCTGAAGTTGGAAAAGAAAGGAATGTTTTCTTCGCACCACTTTTATTATTTAAGCAGCAGTTGTTACTATGTTAGTTATTTCTATAGCGATCTATAGCGAATACAGCAGGAGTGGCCTTTAGATATCATTTATCTTATGATATGAGTTATTCAAAATGTATCAAACTTGCAAAATGCTGGATGCCTTTTTAAACAACAAGTTCTAAGATAAATGGTATCTAACAGATACAAATGTAGTATTGTATTTCTTACATATCCTCAAAAAAAAAAAGGTTTAAAATAAATTTTTCTAATTAAACCTTATTTACAGTGCTTGCGCTTGCATCACAGAGCAATCAATTTCAATAATGCTTATTTCATTGGATAGTATGACTGTGGCAACTGGGCCATAACTTACATGTAGGAGCAGCCAGTCGTATGTCTTTAAATTTGTATGACATCATAAATAACGAATGATGTTCTAACCAATCCCTTTAAGTATACTCAGTAATATTGGAACATTGTCTGGAGAATGTATGTGTTACCATGACAACCATAAATATACACTTGTTATGAATTAAAATATGTCATGTCAGGTACATGTATTTTAAGATATGCCATTATTCTCTGTTCTACTATTTTTAATGTTCAATGGTGGAGAAGACACGTGTGAAAAATGGTGGGGGGTTTTTGTTTGTTTTTGGGGTTTTTTTTTGGGGGGGAGGTAAAACTCTCACTGAAACATACTGTATCTAAATCATTATAGGAGATATTAATCTACGTTACAGCAGAGTTATGTTTAAAATAATTGTTTAATTCTGTAAGATAACTGTCTCAAAAGTAAAATAACTGAGAAAATAGTTTTGCATTATAATTATGAAATAAATGCTAAATTTTACAAAACTGTTACTCTGTATACATTTAAACTAGCCAATCCTGTCCCAATAGAACAAATCTGGGAGTGATCAAAAGCTTGTATTCATGACAATGTAATGTACATTTTCAAGAAACTGGTATTATTACTTTTTTTTTTTTTTAAATAACATTTTATTGTACTGTGATTTCACATAAGATATTATTGTATTTGGTGTATGTGAAATCACATGTGATCACAATACAGTTGCACTCACCTCTGGTGCACTTAGTGGTGGAAGATGACATATGACAGGTGGGCGGTATTGCAACTCAAAATCATTAGGCTGTGCTATTTGCACTGTCTGGCCCTCAATCTGCAAAACAAAATAAAACAAATTATAAAATGTATTGTATGAAACAACACTGGTTTATCTATAGAACTAACATGGTGGTCGCTTTAAATTTATATATACAGTAGAATCTCATTGGGTCGAACTCAGAAGTGTCGAATATATCTAGGGCTAGCCATATCTGGCAGTTGCCAAATTCGGTAATTGTTGATTTTAAAAACAATTGCCAAAATTTTAATTTAATTTGGCGAAATAATTTCATGAAATAATTGATATTTTGTTAGAAAATAACTGGGTTTCTGCAATTTTTTTAAGTTTGTTAGATAATTCGGCAAAATTTTCTGCTGATCCTGAGCTAGCCCTGTACAGTCACCACAAAGCTTGAACCAAGAACGAAGTCCCGAGTTACACGTTACACATTGTTGACTGAATGGTTAGGTTGAACTACCCGATGGGTCGAACTTTCTCAAGCACCGACAGGGTTCAAGCCAACTGGATTCAACTGTATATGATAATGAAATAATGTACAGGGAAGTATCTAAAGGAACATGGGGCTCTAATCCTCCCTAATGAGATAACATACAGGGCCCTTTTATTCCGATTATGAAATTACATGGATAGCTTATACCTATTTTTGATTTTGCATTTAAACAGATTTCTTATCTTGTGTATTTAATGTCTTAGTATATTAAGTCCCCCTGAACACATTCATTCATTTATACTTAGTTTTCGTGCTTATATCCAATTACAGTTCAAGCACGCTGTCCTGGGCACACACCTCAGCTATATGGAATGTCTGTCTATAAAAGTGGGTTAGTAGCTATATATATAGTGACGTCAGTGTATAGTGGTCTTACACCTACCCATTGAGATATTAAACTAGCTCTGGGTTGGAGCTAGTACTTGGATGTGAACACAATACTTATCAGCCTTTTATGTCCGATGGCTTACGTACACCACCAAGTCCTGTGCTGAATTTTTATTTCCCGCATTTTGTAGTAAAGTGGGAAAGATTTGTCTTAGCATTCTTTTGATTGGAGCATGCAGTTGGTCATTGGTTGACCAATCGTATTAGTTGTAACTATAGATGTAGTATTGTATGTGTACAAGTTTGAAGACACATGCGAAATTGGTCATTTCTAGCAGTAATTTTGATAGGTCAGCAAACTTTCAGTAATCTAGGATTAATTTTGTTTGTGTTTTGTATAAGAATGTGGTCTGGCATTCTCCTGGATATGGTGACGACATTTGCCATCAGATACAGGCTTCCAGAGATTTTTGGTCCCTTTTTAATGTAAAGTATGCGTTTTTTATTTCTGGTTCTAGCCAGTGCACCACGAATGGTACGTCAAAGGCCATAGTATGTGCTATCCTGTCTCTGGGATGGTGCATATAAAAGATCCCTTGCTGCTAATTGAAAAACAGTAGCCCATGAAGTGGCGACAGCGGGTTTCCTCTCAATATCTGTGTGGTCCTTAACCACATGTCCCACGCCATATAACCGTCAATAAAATGTGTTGAGTGTGTCATTAAATAAAACATTTCCTTCCTTATTTCTGGCCTTTTTTCATACGATGGAATTTACTACAGGTTATTAATTTCTGAGCCGAATGAATTATAAATTGCACACAAAAATAGTATTTTTGTTTTATTTCCAAAACACTTTTACTTTTCTTTGTACGTCAAACCAAACTGAAATTATTTACAAACAAACATTTTTATAGAATGATGGAATGGACTATAGCCTACCGTTTTATAAGCATGGTCCTAGGTAACAGAAAGCCATTAAAATAAATGTGTAGTATGATCTACATGTAAATGAAGCCATTAAAATAAATGTGTAGTATGATCTACATGTAAATGAAGACATTTTTTTTTTTTTAAATACACTGAAACAGATCTATGGCTATCAGACAGTAATAAAGCTTAGTTTGTGTATCTCTGGATAATGTTTAAGCTATTTAAGGCTGTAAAATTAGTCTTTCAGCAAAGCATACTATAGCAACAAAGCATGGTTATCTGGTGCTTCGAGTGGTGTAAATATAGCATTGCAATGTCCTTTAAATTAAATAAACACAGCTTGTACATTGTCCTAGATTAAGATGAACCAAATCTGTTATCAGTAATTTGTCAGATTTTGTTTGAAGATATAGGAAGACAAATTTCATTTGTCTTGCATAAGCAAAACATTCATTAGCAGTAAACAGGGAAATTATAAAATCAGCTTTTTGAAAATTTGCCATGAAAGGTACATGACAGCCACTTGTGCAGGTGAAGTTTAGGGGGTGGAGAGGGGGGGGGGGGGGTCATGCTCCCCCGAAAAATAAATATATTGAAAAAACATAAAACTTTTACTTGAGCTATGAGGGGTTTCTAACCCAAAACTCACCCTTGGATGTACACAGTATGGCCAGAGTGGATTATAAACATTCTAAATTGTTTTATAATAATAATACATGTATATATATATAATATAACTTAACATTCAACAACTGGCCTCTCCAGTTTGGCACCTACGTCCACAGGGAACATTTTTCTTTCAAAATGTTGATTATTGATATTTCTATCAGGGATTTATCCAAGATATTTTGACAGGGCCCCATGTTTGATGGGATTGGGAAAATTAGCGCCAGTATATCACACTTTGGATATTTCTTCAGGACACTGAATAATGCAGTACATCACTGTTCAATTAATTTATTAGATACTGAACAAAATGTTCCCTGACCCAAACTCCACAGTCACCAGCATCTTCCGACGCCTATGATGTATTTGCCAAATTCAACTTTAATTTTGTAATGTGGTTCATATGAAGTCTTAATGAATGGATTTGTCATGTATACACAATTTTTTGTCAATAGCCTATACGGTCTTCTTTCTCACTTATTTCATTCCGGCCAGTGCATCACGACTGGTACATCAAAGGCTGTGGTATGTGCTATTCTGTCTATGGGATGGTGCATATAAAAGATCCCTTGCTGCTAATCGAAAAGAGTAGCCCATGAAGTGGCGACAGCGGGTTTCCTCTATCAATATCTGTGTGGTCCTTAACCATATGTGCGACGCCATATAACCGTAAATAAAATGTGTTGAGTGCGTCGTTAAATAAACATTTCCTTTCTTCTCACTTATTAACCACAAACAACTAATTGGGCTTTAGATTGCACCAAAACCTGAGGCAATACAGGGTGTGCTCAAAACAAGCAAGCCCAAACTAAGTACAAACATGTTAACCTCAAAATGTTTCACATCAAAATCCATGTAATGTTAAGCTTTAATTAGATTAAAGGGACAGTCTTGAGCTAGTTTACAACCACTGTGTGTTTCCGACCACTAGAGCCTTTTCAATGACGTAACATACAAATTAAATACATTTTCTTCTTTAGAATATCAATGTCTGTATTTACAAGGTGTTTGTTGTTGTTCTAATGCTTGTAGTAGCCCAAACTGGATTTTACCTCCCAATAACTTTATATGTACGAAAA
This sequence comes from Gigantopelta aegis, assembly GCF_016097555.1. Lineage (NCBI taxonomy): Eukaryota > Metazoa > Mollusca > Gastropoda > Neomphalida > Peltospiridae > Gigantopelta > Gigantopelta aegis. Next base: position 39,949,263 of record NC_054701.1, read on the forward strand.
AATGTATATTACGAATTAAAGTGAAAACTGAGTGCTACAAGCATTAATATACAACCGCAAACACATTCGATATACAGACACTGGTATTCTAAAAAGAAAATGTATATAGTATGAAAAAGTAGTCACCAACAAGGCTCTAGCTGTTCTTGTAAATATCTTACAATGGCTGCAAACTCAGGACAGTCCCTTTAAAATCACTTGAAATGCATTTCTGAATATGTAGGCCTACAATTCTTTACCAGCTATTATTAACATTACTGCACTAAACAGATCGTGGGGTGCTCAGAACAGACAAATAACCTGTTATTCCCAAATGATAGTGTGATCTTAAGCCCTGCTAACCATTAACCCACCGTCCTGGGCATATAGCAAAGTTTGGTGTCCACGACAGCATGCTTGAACTTTAATTGCATATAAGCGTGAAAATAAATTACAATTGCAAACAAATGAGACATGTCAGAGTCAACACATGGCTATATGAGGTTCATTAGGTCATCAAGCCTGTACTTCAACACCAACCTTAATAAATTCATAGACGTTTCAGGTCCATATAATCTAACAACAATTGCTATGCAATGTATCTGTTTATGTACACACCGGCCTCACTGGCTCAGTGATGTAGTGATTAAACCACTGGATTTTAGGCTGGTTGGTACTGGGTTCACATCCCTATACTTCCAACCCCAGAGTGAGTTTGATGACTCAATGGGTATAGGTGTGAATGAATGAATGAATGAATGAATGAATGAATGAATGAATGAATGTTTAACGACACCCCAGCGGGTATAGGTGTGAAGTCACAGCACTGATTTCTCTCTCACTATCCATTAATAACAAACCTCTAACTCACATTCCTGGACAGACAGCCCAGATATAAGCATCAAAATAAGTCGGGGACTTGACTCCTATAAATATTCAAGTGACCCCCATTTTTTTTCTTTTAATTGTTTTTACACTGGGATGCCATTTTGATAAGTTGGTTCATATATGCCCTTTTCCTGTTAGTCATATAGTCACCCTCACCCACTCACCCCCACCCCCCACACCCCTCAAAATAATTCCTGGGTCCGTCCATGCTTGTAAAATTCTGCCAGTCATTGCTATTTTGTTTTTTAATATATGATATTTCTATCTTGTATTTATTACAAAACTAAACAAACAAAAATACAAACACAAAATCTAATAATAGTGTACTGGCCAAATTACGTCTTTATGACAAGGAAATCGAGTTGAGCATCCTCGTGGTATGGGTTTTGCATGCCGCAGATATAGGCAATGATCTTGCGTAGTGTAAAAATAACTGTTTTTCTTGTTATTATTGAGAGAGACATAACCTAATGAATATATATCATTAAAATATAAACATTAAAGTCAATATATAGTGAGATTTTTAGTTTTAGGTTATGTTTACTTGTGTATACTGTAATATTCTAACCTTTTTGATGCGGTATATATTTTGAAGCAGAACATCCAGATCATTTCTGAATGACCAATATTCAAGAAAAATAATGCCAAATAACTGGAAACGATGTGTGGTGGTCCATAAATTCCATATTAATAATACACGTCAAAAATAACACTATTAAAATAAATGTTCACCCTATCGTCACATGTACGGTAAACCATATTGCCCAGTGCAAACATAGTCACTATTTGTACAATGATTGGGTGGGGTAAATTTGAGAACACTTTGAGGTGTTTTGTTTGTTGATTATTATTATTATTATTCAAAACAATATCCACTACTCATTTCATGTTGAAAAGATATTATTTTAAGATGTAATATGTACTTGAACGTCATTTAATCCTGACCCAATATAATTGTATGCAGCGCATGTAAAATAAGGACATGGGACTCATTCGGACGTCTATAGAAATATATTGATGTAGAGGCAGTCTTTTATCCCTGTTTACTTCACTAGTAGCAGATGACAATGTATCATGCAGCAGGTGAGTAAAATTAATTGTGAAAATTTGGAGATACAGGGATGTTTGTGTATGTTAAAAAAGTGTCTTATGGAAAATAGTACTTTTAGTTACATAGTATTTTTAATTGTTTCTACTTACTGCAAACTGGCAAATTGTAAACATTGCTATATTTTTATTAATTAAAAAATGCTTTCGTCAACAAAAACATCTGCATTTGATAACATAGGTTTTCTTTGATGATGCACAACTGCTATTTAAAAATAGCACACCAAAATACATACTGGCCATAATACATACTGAGACAATGTTATTTTTGAAGTGGGGGGGGGGGGGGTGGCCTTAGCAATAGGCCTACCAAATGTTACATGACAAATTTTGGGTTACTTCATTACTGAACAGTCCTTTGTCATATTCACTGTGATAGACAGACCCCAATTTTACCTTTAATTAGGCCTACTATTTAGTATTTTTACTATTATTAGTTTTTAATGTATACATAAAAAACCATGGCCTATTTATATTAAATTAACATTTTATAATAATTTTTTAACTGGGGTAGAGCATCCGGGTTGTTGTTGGGGGATATGTATTTTTTGTTTGGATGGGTTGTTTTTGTGGGGGTTTTTTAGGATACACACGTGAAGCATGTGAAATGAAAAGATATTTCGTTGAATATGAAATGGACCGATTTATCACAGTGATAAAAGTATTGACTTAATGTTAATGCGTGCCCTGCACTAGTATCCATTGAAAATATATCTAAAACAACTTTTAAATTAAATACTGAAATTTAGGATACTATCTTACTGCATTCTGCGTCTTCCAGTGGCCTCTTTCCTGCCAGATCCCGTGAACATACATTTAGGTTATTATTCTGGACGACAAACCAATAACTAATGTAAAGTGACATACAGAGCAAAAAACTGTGACGTCTCGTCTCAATCAAACTACGTCATTGTGTGGCCTTCACCTTCGTGGACCTTACGTCACTGTGATTGTTCGAAAATGAAAGGGGATGTGGTAATATTTAAAAATAAAATAAAGAAATTATAATTTATTTATTTTTTAATCAGGGCACTATAATATAGTCTCGTCTCGTCTCTTGACACAAACTTCAAAAAGGTATTTTTTAAATAAAACGTCACATTGTATTTTTCATGAATTATTTCACAAACATCAGAAATCCTGATGCTCTTGTTAAATAAATGTACGGCAAATCACAGTCATCAAAATGCTTGTCGGGGGGGGGGGGGGGGGGGGGGGGGGGGGGGGGGGGGGGGGGGGGAGGTGGGTCGCACTGCTGAATACGTCGTGAAGGGAGAAATCGTGAAATCATTAAAAATGGAAACATTTAAAATGACAACTGAAATGCGCGTACTGCTCGCAGTCTGAAATGACGGACGTGTTCGTCGCTTGGTTACGGTCGCGCGCCTAAAAAACGGAAGTCGAATATACAAAGAATGTTCCGTACGATTTTTGTTTTGTTTTGTTTTGTTTTGTTTTTTTGTTTTTGTTTGGGGGGGGGGGGGGGGGGTTGGGGTGTACGGGGTTTTTGTTGTTGTTTGCTGTTCTGTTCCGTTCTTGTGAATCCTACTTATTATCTGTTTTCATTACATTACAGAAAATAACTCACGTATGTTCATTAATACTTGTACGAGTTTGACGTTAGTCGTTTGAAACGAATTAGCCTACGACTGCCCCGTTTGCATCAAAAAGTCAGTTTGTTTTGTTTCGTTTACGACACCACTAGAACACATTGATTTATTAATCGTATCGGTTATTGGATGTCAAACATTTGGTAATTCTGACATATTGTGTTAGTAAGGAAACCCACCACATTTTTTTTTCCAGTACCTAGGTTGGGTTGGGGGGGGGGGGGTATGCACCATCCCACAGACAAGATAGCACACAGCACGCCCTTTAATATACCAATCGTGGTGCACTGGTTGGGACGAGATATAGCCCAATGGGCCCACTGATGGGGATCGATCCTAGACAGACCCTCACCAGGCGATCGCTTTACCACTGGGCAACAACCCGACATCTGCGTAAAAAAGAGACCACTTTGTGAATTGACATGCAGCTCTATAATGACTACATATACTATCCAGTGGTGGGGGTGTGTGGGTCGGGGGGGGGGGGGGAAGGGGCAAACCCCCACCCCCAAAAAAAAAAACCCACCGCCATCAACAACAAAAAAACCCCACCATAGATAAAATGTTCCAATATTTTAATATTTAAAACAAAAATCTAAAACTTATTTTTATTCTCAGAAAAATGTTCATGTGCATCGAATAAAATGCTGTAAAGTATGTACATATGGTTGAAATCTGTGACTTGTATTCATGAACACATCAGAATTTTGTAAACCATCTCATGTTTGCGAATAACCAATAAATAATTTCTTGAAAACAATGTGATATTTATTGTGCTATAAAATATAAACTCCTCTTTCCAAACCCATGAGAACCCCACCCCCACCCCCATTATTTCATCAAGATTAAGGGCCGATCCCCTTGGGTCCTCGACTAAATTAGCCCCTGCAGTTAAAACATTTTAATATGTATACTGACGTTTCTAGACAATATAAACTTCACGAAACACCACAGCAGAGATAATAATTATAAAAATGAAGTGTAAAATGCTGAAGAGACACTTATGTTTATTTCATATGGGACATAAATCATCTCTTATTTAGCACTTTGCATACCATGTCATACTTCTCATACTCATTATAGCTCACATAATATTATATTGGTTTTCGTTCTTGAGATATCGGTGAAAATGTAAGCAATGGCATGTTCTGGGCATAAAATATTCCTGCTGTAGGAACGAAGGGAATGTTTTATTTAACGACGCACTCAACACATTTTATTTACTGTTATATGGCGTCAGACATATGGTTAAGGACCACACATATATTAAGAAAGGAAACCCGCTGTCGCCAGATCATGGGCTACTCTTTTTGGATTAGCAGCAAGGGATATTTTATATGCAGCATCCCACAGACAGGATAGTACATACCACGGCCTTTGTTACACCAGTTGTGGAGCACAGGCTGGAACAAGAAATAGCCCAATGAGTCCATCGACGGAGATCGATCATAGACCGACCGCGAATCAAACGCTTTACCACTGGGCTGAGTGGGCTACGTCCCGCCGGCTGTTCCTGCTGTAATTTAATTTCATTTCTGGTGAAATACTGGGTAGGCCTACCGATTATTTGTTCAGTCCGAGCATTAGGATTAGTTTTAGACTTAAAATAAACACCTTGGAGTAGCCTACATTTTATTGTTGGATATATTTAACGTGTGACTGAACAAATGTCTATACGGACTCGATAGACTTTAATAAAGTAGTCCCGTTGTACAAGCGTGTGGGATATAATTTATATTACACACCCGTTGGAGAAAACATACAGCGATATCATACATGTGAAATAAAAGACGATTTAAAGACATCGGATTGGCTGCTCCATGGTGACGACCCTGGGCCCAAAGTCGCATCGACCAGTGCAGTAAACACGAATGAAACTGAAACTGTCTATGTAGCCTGGTATGCATTCAGACTACGAATAAAATTAATAATGATTAATTTGTTGAAGGAAGGAACTGTTTTATTTAACGACGCACTCACCACATGTTATTTACGGCTATATGGTGTCGGATATATGGTTAAGGACTACACAGATATTGAGACAGGAAACCCGCTGTCGCCACTTCATGGGCTACTCTTTTCGATTAGAAGCAAGGGCTATTTTATATGCACAATCCTTCAGACAGGATAGTACATACCACGGCCTTTGTTACATCAGTTGTCGAGCACTGGCTGGAACGAGAAATAGCCCAATGGGCCCACCGACAGGAATCGATCCTAGATCGATCGCGTATCACGCTAGCGTTGTACCACTGAATTACGTCCCGCCCTAATTAGTTGAAAACCGAAGGCAGCTAATTACATATTGGAGCGAAGGTATGCTTTGGTATTGTATATAATTAAAACAATATGTATTTAGGAGATTTGTAAAACAGCTGTGACCGCTCTGTAGTCTTACCCCCCCCCCCCCCCACCACCACCACCACCGTCTTTATATTCCCTCCCTCAGTCCTATTACCGGCCTCGGTAGCGCCGTGGTTAGGCCAGGTACAGGGTTCGGATCCCAGTCGTGGCATGGGATTTTTAATCCAGATACCGACTCCAAACCCTGAGTGAGTGCTCTGCAAAGCTCAATGGGTAGGTGTAAACCACTTGCACCGACCAGTGATCCATAACTGGTTCAACAAAAACCATGGTTTGTGCTATCCTGCCTGTGGGAAGCGCAAATAAAAGATCCCTTGCTGCTAATCGAAAAGAGTAGCCCATGAAGTGGCGACAGCGGGTTTCCTCTCAAAATTTGTGTGGTCCTTAACCATATGTCTGACGCCATATAACCGTAAATAAAATGTGTTGAGTGCGTCGTTAAATAAAACATGTCTTTCTTTCTTTCCCTCAGTCCTAATAAATGATGTACAGCTTATTCCCGGATGTTGTTTTCTATCGTTCTTTTTTTTTGTGTTCAGAGGCGGATCTGGGATTTTGTAAAGAGAGATCACAGTGTTTTAAAACGAGAAAGCTCCCAAAGGGAGCGAGATCGTTAGCGAATAGGGAGCATACTCCCCGGAATTGTTGTTAATAAATGGGCAATTGTATGTGATGTTTTATCTGCATAGTACTAGAAATAAAGATGCATAATTAAATACTTCTCGGTGGCAGTTCCATCCCATCATCGCTATATTTGATCTACGCATTCCTCCGCCCTCCCCTCAGCGGCATGTAATTCGTTTCTGAAACAGACCTTTTTTGGCACAAGGACAATTTTCCAGAAATAATACAACTCCGTAAACGTTTTCTCTTTTGTTTAATTTCACATTATATTATTTATTTATTTTTGTTTATCAGTTCTCCAAATCAATATTACACACTTCACAACATTAACATGACCACTTACTTCCCGTAAACACGCTGTGAACAGGCACGGTCTTTTCTTTTTAACACAAAGCACCTTGGCATGGGGCAAGTGACATAATAAGCCCTATATTGAATTAATGAGATGTTATTGAAATCTGTATGACTTGTATACCCAGATTTATTTACATAGCTCTGCTTATTATTGAATTCTTTGACGTTAGGTTACTTTTTTTTCTGTTTTGTGTGGCCGCCAGGAATAAATATATATTTTATTAAAATGGCGGATAAAGCTCGAGGCTTTGTAAAAATGTTAATTAAAAGTGAACGGACTTTCTAAAGCTGAATTAACGTAACAACCACTGACAATCATACCATATGTTTTTAATTTCCGGCGATTATAAAAATGTAATAACAATATGGAAAAGGTATTTAAAACAAGTGAGTCATTCCATAGAAAAGGTTAAAAATCATGGATGATTTTGTTACAGTCTATTTATTCAGATAAGAATACTTTAGTTTGATCTTTTATATGAAAATAAATAGTGTAGGTGTTGTTTTAAATTGTTTTTTTTCCAATGAAACTTCAAATTTATTTATATATATTTACACATTAAAGAGGTAGTCCCAAAGCTATACAAGGACAAAAAAAAAAACCCAACTCTTTTTTTGTTTTAAAATATATTATAAAAAAGGTTCCATCAATTATATGCAAATAAAAAATTACATCCAAATAATTTAATTTATTACTATTTATAATATATATATAAATGTATATTATTGCAAAATCCTATTAGGGTACACCGACAGATTAATGTGTGAGGCTGCAGGTCGAACTTGAATTGCATCAGTTTATTTTAATAATACGCTGTGAAGAGTTTCTTGCCTATATATTCTTTAGTTACTTATGCAAATATTATTTTGTATCAGAAATTCATGTACAAATTGCGAAATATGGCTCTTACAAACTATGAGAATGTTACCGGCCTCGGTGGCGTCGTGGTAGGCCATCGGTCTACAGGCTGGTAGGTACTGGGTTCGGATCCCAGTCGAGGCATGGGATTTTTAATCCAGATACCGACTCCAAACCTTGAGTGAGTGTTTCGCAAGGCTCAGTGGGTAGGTGTAAACCACTTGCACAGTGATCCATAACTGGTTCAACAAAGGCCATAAGTTGTACTATCCTGCCTGTGGGAAGCGCAAATAAAAGATCCCTTGCTGCTAATCGGAAGAGTAGCCCAGGTAGTGGCGACAGCGGGTTTCTTCTCAAAATCTGTGTGGTCCTTAACCATATGTCTGACGCCATATAACCGTAAAATAAAATGTGTTGAGTGCGTCGTTAAATAAAACATTTTTTTCTTTTTTTCTTTTTTTTTCTATGAGAATGTCCTTTGAATGTGCCATTTTGATTAATGTGTAGACCTGTAGTCTGTAATTTTTTTTTTTTAGCTGAAACCAACACTGAATTTGATCTATAAATATATTTAATTATATACATGTACTCTTTTTTTTTTTTTAGAAAAAATAAATTGATATTCAAAGTATGCATAATTAATATTCAAGACGTAATATAACTAATTTATAGTTAAAAAAACTAGCAACTTTTGATAACGTTGTGTTTAATACATACATGCATATTATGTCACAATGACCAAATGTTAGACATCCAATAGCAGATGATTAATAAATCAATGTCAGCTAATGATGTCGTTAAACAAACAAACACACACGCAGAGAGAGAGAGAGAGAGAGAGAGAGAGAGAGAGAGAGAGAGAGAGAGAGAGAGAGAGAGAGAGAGAGAGAGAGAGAGAGAGAGAGAGAGAGAGAGAGACCAAAACAATTAAAAACAGTAATAAGAAATAAAACAATTAATAACAAAACCAATAAACAACACAAGCAAAAAATACACACACCCCTCCTAAAAAAAAACCCAAACCCAAACGTTTTCTAAAACTATATGTAAAATGAATCCCTGGTTCGGTAATAAACTGTTTATGGTAAGTTACGAATGATAAAGTATATGGATATTATTTAATAGACGTTAAAAACTAATCGTTCCATATCGCTTTACAACACCAAGATGTTAAAATATCCTATATCGGCACAGACACTGCTCTTTATTGTGCTTATTAGGCATGTTAAGACCTGTAAGGGATTTGATTATGTTTTAAACACCTATCTTCTAATGTGATATGACTGTATATGTTTTACTATTAAAATTGACTTTTAGGCAATGGGCTTCCTCTTTTACTGTATAGTCTAGACCAAATGTCGAAAAACACACACACACACACACATACACACACGTACACACACACACGCACACACACACACACACAACACACAACACACACACACACACACACACACATAACACACATGTATATATATATATATATATATATATATATATATATATATATATATATATATATATATATATATAGAACACTAAATATATTAGCACAGTGTATGTTTTAAATTAAAATAAATTTACATCGAGCATTTCAGAATGATGATGATTTTGTATTTGATTTTTACTTGGGTTTGCGTTTGTTTTCAAGTGCTAACATCGATATCCTAGATTATTTATTGTTATGTATGTATATAAATAATATTATATCTGATGGCTCTAACAATAAATAAATTGTCACTTTCGCGCCTGTTTTGTATGAAAGCTATGCAACTCGTTTGAGAATTGTGACAACCATTCATAAATACTAAATGGGGCATTTCAAGTTTACAAGTTTATTTATTGCCTTGAGTTTTACAACTCATCAGCATAGATAATAAATACATGCCCATATATAATAGGTACAGTATAATGGTGGGGAGTGATTTTCACATAATATGGCAACTGACAAAAACAATACAAATATAACTAGATTAAATAAAGTTATTTTTTTTAATTATTTGATCGAATTAAATGTTTTCCAAGGTTATTGAGCTGACCTCTTTAATATTTTCAGTAGTGAATAGTTGGATCAGCTTAAAAAACACCGGGTTGTCTGTACTAATACGCTTTAATAACTTTTGTTTTAAATTATTATATCTGTGACATTGCAGTATAAAATGGAATTCATTTTCTGTTTCATTGGAATTACAAACTACATAGTCTGTTTTTAAAACATTTTTATATCTACCAAATTCTATATTTAACCCATGATCACATATTCTAATCTTTGCTAACTCTTTTAAATAAAGAATTGCTACAGTTTTATTCATATAGGTTTGTAACTTAAATTTATTTCATAAATATTGATAAAAACTACTTTTTGATGTTATTTTTATTCTTTTATATAGCATTCCTGCATGAAAATATCGTGATCTTTCTTTTATTATGGTAAAAATATCATTATCTAACTTCTCTAAATTCCATATATAATTTATCCCAATCCTACTGAGTTCCTATTTGACATTCATTAACCATCTATCTACATATTGCTGCATGTCTCTTGACTTTGCAGCCTTTGTAACATGTTTCTCGTTCCAACAAAGTATTTGTAATGATTAAAAGTAAATGTTATTGTTGAGTATTCATCGGGTCGTTCTAAATTTTGTTGGTTTTGTTTAACGACAGCACTTGAGCACATTGATTAATTAATCATCGGCATCAAAGGAAACCTGCTTCATTTTTCCTAATGCAGCAAGGGATATTATATATGCACTTTACCACATACAGAAAAGCACATATACCACGGCCAGTTGTGGTACACATGTTGGAACGAGAAAAAACCCCAATCAGTTGAATGGATCTACCGAAGTGATTCCATCACGCGACGTAAGCACCTCGAGCGAGCACTCAACCGACAAAGCTAAATCCCCCCACCCCAGGTCGTTGTAATGCTGTAGTAGCTGAAAATGGATTCCACCTATTTTGTCCGCATTGAAGAAACAAAAACAAATCATCGTTAAAATGGCTACAAAATCAAGATTTTTCTATTAATTCCCTTCGTTCTCTTTTTTCTACTCTTCTTCTAATAACCCTCGGTTTTTTTTTTTTTGGGGGGGGGGCAAATAAAATAATTTGTACCCCCACTCCACCACCCCCACTCCACACACATAAAAATGAAAAACAGTACATACCATACGCACCTTTACGCGCAACACACACGTTCCACCATCATTTGACATGACTTGCACACAAAATTAATAATGACAAATTACACTGACTTGTAAAATCTGGGCCGATATCGATTTAATTAGCGCGTTTATTTTTGGAATTTACGCCTCATGTACTTGTATTTTAAAGTAAACTAATTAAGTGCGAATTATATAGTTTTGTTTCGCCTGGTTTCCTGTTAAATGTAGCGATCAATTACCATGCCATGCGAGTTCTTGTAGTAGGCATACAAATACAATGTCGTTTAAAGCATTCAAGTTAACAATTAGTTTAAGAATTATCTGTTTTGGGTACGTCTTATAATGGGCAAAAGTTCTAAATTGTCTTTGTGTATTTACAATTACAGATTAATGTATTGTGGTTTTATTCAGTAGGGTATTGTTTATACATTTAAAGTCTTGTCATGTTGGTTGCTCACTTTAAAAAAAAAATAAAAAAAATGTATGTACTCCTGTTATAATTATAGCACAGTTCTGTTATGTTATGTGTACCTGCTTGTTCTATCATTGTGCATACATGTAAATGTAAAACAAATAAACAAATAAATCACATCCGTATCACCAAATTTGAGCGCGCGCGCGTGTGGGTGTTTGGGTGGGGGTGTGGTTCTGTTAAGAATGTTGTACCGGCCTCGGTGGTGTCGTGGTTAAGCCATCGGACACAAGGTTGGTAGGTACAGAGTTCGCAGCCCGGTACCGGCTCCCACCGAGAGCGAGTTTTAACGACTCAGTGGGAAGGTGTAAGACCACTACACCCTCTTTTCTCTCACTAACCAACTAACAACTAAGCCTCTGCCCTGGACAGAGCCCAGATAACTGAGGTGTGTGTCCAGGACAGCGTGCTTAAGCACGAAAATAGGTTGAAATGAAATGACATGAGAATATTGTTCCCCACACCACTCACACACCACCCACTCTCTTCCGCAGCCTGCAATTTCCGTTGCCTAGTATTTGTAATCTATTCCACGGTTCGTTCCATTTAAAAAACTTTTTTTTTCAATTTCAAATACTTATCTTTGAGTCACTATAATTATTAAAGGGACATTCCTGAGTTTGCTCTATTGTAAGATGTTTCCGACTAATAAAATATTTTTACGATTATAATTATATATTAAATATGTTTTCTTGTTTAGACTATCAGTGTCTGTATATTCAATGTGTTTCTGGTCATCTTAATATTTGTAAGAATCCCAAACTGGATTTTGTCTTCAAATATGTTTTAGGAAATAAAATGAAATTTAACCTAGTACAAATATTAGAACCACCAGAAACACGTTTAATATACAGCCACTACTATATTATGCAGAAAATATATTTGATATGTAATTACAATCGTTAAAAAGTCTCTGTTAGTCGATAATATTTTTAAAATTGCAGCAAACTCAGGAATGTTCCTTTAAAGTTTGTTTTGTTTAATAAAACCATTAAAGCACTAATCATCGGCTGTCAAACATTAATTTTGGTAAGTTTGACATATTATAGTCTTAGAGAGGAAACCCGCTAAATTTTTCTATTAGTAGCAAGGGATCTTTTATAGTCACCATCTCACAGACAGGATCGATAGCACATACCACGGCCATTGATATTCAAGTCATGGTGCACAATGGGCCCGCCGACGGGGATCGCCTATCAGCGAACGCTTTACCACTTGTCTACATGTCCCACGTTCAAAAGAATAGTATTTGATTTGATTTCAGGCCCTGGTTAAGAATTTTAAAAATAATGTTTCTCTTGTCCTTCATAAATCAGTGGCGGATCCAGCGTGAAATTGAGCAGGGGTCACAACGAGTCTGTGAAGCTGGCGATGGGGGATGGGGTTGGGTGTTAGTTTGTTATTTTTGCAATTTTTTAATAGTCATAGCTGGCAGGGACAGATGCAGGTTTTTCATGGTATTATGTGCAACACTTAAAAGGGGCATCTACGGTATTCAAAAGTAAACTAACATGTATTATCTGTATAGTAATCACTGACAGAAATTCTAAACATGTTCCCCGCTGAAAAAAACAATAAATGCATTATTTTCAACTGTTAAACACTGGATGTTTCCGGACACTTCGAACTTCGGGGCGGGGAGTTGCCCCTCCAACACCAGTGGCGGATCTAGAAAATCCATTTAGTGGGGCCCCAATGACATGAGGCGGAATGCCAATGGGACTTTGGGGGAGGTTTGGAGGGGATCGCAAAAAACTGAAAATTAATATATAATAAAATTATAACTGTCGTAAAATTTAGAGGGACGGGCCCCTGCCCCCCCACCCCCGATCCGCCTCTGAACACCCTCCTCTTGGAATCACGTTTGCAGTCTTTCGAGAGCAATTATTATACTTAAATTGATGCAACAAACTGAATTGAAATGAACTGAATTTCCTGGAAATATTGGAACAGAACAGCACAGTAGTTAGCTGTTATCATTAGGTAGTATTAGATCCATGCACATATATTTTATATTTATATACATTTGAAATAAATATGATTATAAATGTCAAACAGCGATCTTTTCGCATATTTTTAAAGTTAAATTATATCCAGACGAATGTGCATAGTATATCGCTTTGTCATCAATAAGCATATTAAAACGTCAAAGCGTTGTTGAAAAAAAGAGTTTATTTTGTTTAACGACAACACTGGAGCACATAGATTTATTAATCATCGGCTATTGGATGTCAAACATATGGTCATTTTGACAGTCTTAGAGAGGAAACCCGCTACATTTTTTTCATTAGTAGCAAGGGATCTTTTATATACACCATCCCATAGACAGGATAGTACATACCACAGCCTTTTGATATACCAGTCGTGGTGCACTGGCTGGAAATAGAAATAAACCAACGGACTCATCGACGGGGATCGACCCAAGACCGACCGCGCATCGAGCGAGCGCTTTACCACTGGGCTACGTCCCGTCCCCTCAAAGCGTTGTTGAAGTCACGTCAAAGGAAAGTTGGCGTTTTTATGGTAACGTCTTTGGTAATTTTCTTAACTTAAGGAAAAATGTCGAAATACCATTGAAATGCGCACCTCCAACACTCCAATGGATCCGCGCCTGACAGGGAATAAAAGTAGCTCATAAAGTTCTGTGTACGGTAATAACGCATTGTCCAACACAGGCAGGAATGATGATGCAAAAATATTAAGTACATAAAAAATATTCGTGCACTAAAATAGCAGCCAGTTCTTTATCAAATTTATTGTCACGTCATAACCTGTCTGTCATCCTTATTGGATGGGGTCGGGACGTAGCCCAGTGGTGAAACGTTCGCTTGATTCGTGGTCGGTCTAGAATCGATCCCCGTCGGTGGACCCATTGGGCTATTTCTCGTTCCAATCAATGCTCCACAACCGGTGTAACAAAGGCCGTGGTATGTTCTATCCTGTCTGTGGGATGGTGCATATAAAAGATCCCTTGCTGCTAAGAGTAGCCCATGAAGTGGCGACAGCGGGGTTTCTCTCTCAGTATTAAGTCTGATGCAATATAACCGTAAAAAATTAAATGTGTTGAGTGCGTCATTAAATAAAACATTTCCTTCCTTCCGTATTGGATGTTTTAATCAAATATATTTTTTTAAAAATGGTGTAAAATAAAATTATTGGTATGGTTTGGGGTGGAAAAGTGGCATTTAATTCAAGGTAAAATCGTTACATTTGTCAAGAACAAATTATATGTTGGTCATTATGCAGCTCTAAGTGACAGTATCTTAAAGCTGTAATATCGGGGTTTACATATATTATTCCACCATTTATAATAAACCAAGCTTTTCGTCTACATCGGCGAGAGTATGTGATGTGTTATAAAATATATTAACAAAAAAAAGAAGAAAAAAAGAAGAAGGTAGATTTGGCATAATTTTAAGGGGATTCCTAATTTCGGTATTTTCTCAATTTGTTGAGATTTGAATAACGTACAAGTTACAAAATTTGTTTTAATGCAATGTAATATCACGTGGCTACTGTGCAACATGAATGAAAAATACTTAGGGGTCTCAACAGGCTTGTGACCCGTAACGTTCTCCAAAGGAGAGGTCACGGGCCCCCTGTGACCCCCCCCCCCCCCCCGATCCGCACCTGTGAATGTATCAGTATTGTTTAATACAATACGGTAATTAGGCCTATTTTGAAACAAGGCCTTCCAGAAACACTTGAAAAAGAATATTGGTGTAGCCATAATTTTTATAGTGTGTGGAGGGGGGGGGGGGGGGGGGGACACCTATATTGTGGGCTTGGACCATATTGTCTATAAGTCGTGTTATTGGCAGGGAAATATAAAAGTTGGTGGGGAGGGGGTAGGAGGTGTGATTGAGGAGGCATGACTCCCTATACCCTCTCTAGCTATGACAGTGAAATGAATATAATAGAATAGAACAGAATAGAAAATAACAGAACAGAACAGAAATAGAATAGTGCATATTGTATTATTTATTAATGGTCTCACCATCCCAATGCTCTTAATGCAGTGAATGTTTTTTTTCTCTCCAGGTAATGGTTATGATTTATTAGATACATATGACACACAAGCCCTCTTAATAGCACTTATTGGAAATCCGATCAATTGGCATGACGGACTCGATCCTACCACTAGCAGTGAACACAATAGATAACCCAGCACGCCCCATTAACATACTGGACGTGCGGCTACGTGTTGGGCCTTGATACGTTTTAATGGATTGTTTTTCAACGCATACAAAAGATCCCTTGCTACTAATGAAAAAAAATGTAGCGGGTTTCCTCTCTAAAGCACATGTCAAAAGCACCTAATATGTTTGACATCCAATAACCGATAATTAAAAAAGCAATGTGCTCTAGTAGTGTCGTTAAACAAAACAAACCTATATCTATGTGTTTCTTTGTCTCTGGATCTGGCTCAGTTGGTAGAGCGCTTGCCCAACATGTTTGAGTTGTACGATCGAACTCCCTCCGCGGACCAGGGGCAGGACGTAGCCCAGTGGTAAAGCGCTCGCTTGATGCGCGATCGGTTTCGGATCGATCCCCGTCAGTGTCCCCATTGGGCTATTTATTGTTCCAGCCATTGCTCCACAACTGGTGTAACAATGGCTGTGGTATGTACTATTTTGTCTGTGGGATGGTGCATATAAAAGATCCCTTGAATCGAAAAGAGTAGCCCATACAGTGGCGACAGCGGGTTTCCTCTCTCTCTATATCTGTGTGGTCCTTAACCATATGTCTGACGCCATATAACCGTAAATAAAATGTGTTGAATGCGTCGTTAAATAAAACATTTCATTCATTCTTCTTTCTGCAGACCCCTTGGAAGTTTTGTTGCTCCAGCAATTATATCCACGACAGGTATATCAAAGACCGTGGTATGTGTTTTCCAGTTCGTGCATATGAAAAATAGCCCTTGCTTCTAAAGGAAGAATGTATTGGGTTTCATCTAAAGAATAATGGCCGACTTTATAAAACCTGTTTTTCTTAAACGCAGGTGTTTAAGCATTGTAAATGTACGTACATGTAGTTACATGCGTGTAACTTATGAAAAAGACTTTGTAAATTCGGCCCATTAGTTGTCTGAATTATCAAGTGTTTGACATCCAATAATTCATGATTAATTAACCAACAGGCACGTATGCAGAACATTATGCCACGCGGGGAGGTGGGCAGGGGGGAGGGAGTTTAGACTGTCGATACATTTTTATATGTGAGATTCGAGTAATGATTCTCTTAAAAATATTTTTTTTAAAGAGAAGAAAATTCGCTTTGATCAGGGGTGGTTGATCCCCCCGAAACCGTCCCTGCTCACGCGCTTGACCAATGTGCTCTGGTGATGACGTTTAAGAAAGGACCAACTTATAACTGTCTGCCTGTCTCTGCCTATGTCTGTCTGTCTGTCTGTCTCTCTCTGTCTCTGTCTGTGTCTGTATGTCTGTGTGTCTGTCTGTCTGTCTCTCTCTCTCTCTCTCTCACACACGCACATACACCGCCCAACAGTCCATAAAACCACTCTCTGAAGGTATGTATTAATTAAATTAACGTTGTGTATTCAGTGAACCAGTAAGCTGACTGCCCGGGGTATGGTGGCACTGGTCGTTGATTTAACCAGCATACAAACAATCACAATAGATGTGTGTACACCTGTACATACTAGTGGCAGCATAAACGAAAATACATGTAATAAGTCTCATTTAAAGAATTGAAAATAGCCCCGTTTCTAACCAGTATTAACGACATCCTATTTGTATTGGTGGCTATTTTCAGCTTGAATGAGAAATAGTTCCCACTGTGAGGCTTGAAAAGATCTGAATGTGTATTTTGACTCGGAAACACTATGGAAAACCAACTCTAGAACTTAACGGGACTATATACGCTCCGTGCGCAGTTTATTTTAAGACATAATAAAAATATATGCATGACTGAACGGTCACATTATTAGATCAGTACTGTATACACTAGCATCATTACTGGATGATGAGAGGATGAAGAAGAAGTTTGTTTCGTTTAACGACACCACTAGAGCATATTGATTTATTAATCATCGGCTATTGGATGTCAAAAAATTTGTAATTTTACATAAAGTCTTACAAAAGAAACCCGCTCCATTTTCCCATTAGTAGCAAGGGATCTTTTATATATGCACCATACCACAGCCTTTGTTATACCAGTCGTGGTGCACTGGCTGGAACGAGAAATAGCACAATGGGACCACGGACGGGGATCGATCCTAGACCGACCGCGCATCAAGCGAGCGTTTTACCACTGGGCTACGTCCCGCCCGCCGATGAGGGGATGAGTGATCTGTACATAACATGAGTTAGTGGTGAGACGGACGGATGGACAGACGGATAGACAGAAATACGGACGGACGGGCCAATGAATAAATGAATGAATAGATGGATGAATAACGTAAGTATAATTATGGGATTAATATTTATAACACAAAATGTGGAGACATTCTGGTAGATGAGTAACAATTTGTAAGCAATTAATATATTGTATGTGTTTTAACTTGTTTGATTTTCTGTTTTGTTTTTAACATGGGAAGGTATTTATAAAATAAATTATATATCGAAGTTAAACAAAAAATATCTTGGACTGAGTTTTAAATAGAGTATTTAAATAGACAGACAGACAGACAGACAGACAGACAATAGTACTGGTCAACAGACCAAGAATCCAAAATCGCGGGTTAACCTTAAACAACTTTTAAAAAGTATATTTTGATTTGTTTTCAAGCAATAAATCACTTTAGATGATTAAATATGATCCGCGTATAGGGTCCATGTGCACTGCATACTAATGTGAACAAAAATAGAGTTACTGGGTTTTGTTTCTGAACGGCAGTGTTATTGCCAACCACATTACAAACTATCTTGTGGGCCCAACTCTGTCAAGTGGTTAAGACACTCTACAAAACGCTAATGAAATGAGTTTAGAAGATCCCTTATCGATCGTGTTTACTCTTTATTGGTAATATTGGGTACATTAATGTCGCTCGGGTGCTGTATAATATTGCAAATATTGACCGTTCTCGTCGCTCTTGTGAGAACAACCTTAGTGCATAAAAGCAATGCGCTGCCATACAACTTGGATATAGTTTACTAAGTGGCAGTATCTATGAAACTTCACACAACTGTTACAAATGTTGCTATTTGTTGTTACATGGTGTGGTAGAACACCACATTGATAGACTGTGTATTAATATATTCGCCAGGCTGTTAATGTGAATATATACATATTTAGAAATGCATGATCACACGCACACGTAACTATGATATACTAGTCCATATACATGTACTATATGATTTGCGTAGCATATCATAAAATGACATTATACATAGTTTAGTATGATTAGTACCTCTATATTAAATATAGACATGTATATTTGTGTGTATGTATATGTGTGTTTGTGTGCGTGCAGAATCTTAAATATATATATATATATATATATATATATATATATATATATATATATATATATATATATATATATATATATATATATATAGACAGACAGACAGACAGACAGACAGACAGACAGACAGACAGACAGATAAATACATACAAAGCTAGATAGATAGATAGCTAGACAGACAGATAGATAAATACATACAAAGATAGATAGATAGATAGATAGATAGATAGATAGATAGATATACAGATAGATAAATACATACAAAGATAGATAGATAGATAAATAGACACATACATACAGACATACAGACATACATACACACACATATATATTATAAACAAGTTTTATCATAATCCCAGCACCTCCAGTGACTAATATTATAATATAATTTTTAAGATTAGGAATTTTTAATTAAATCAGAAGAGAAGTTTTGTACAAGTATCTTCATTTCATAGAAAAAAAAGAGTTAGGCTTAGAAGTATTTGAACTTTACACGTTTAAAGGGCTTAACAATTAATTCGATAGATCTGTGATCAAAAAGTCGCAAAGTTAATTCGAAGTCATTACACACATACACATACATAATAAAGTAAGAATGGAAATCAGCTTGTACTAACCTGATCATAAGACATAATCCCACTAATCGGATCTTAAACACGTCGATAATCCACAAATCCTATAACGGGTAAAAAAAAAACAGAAAGGAAAAAAAGTTCATGTCATATCCATGCCATCTTGGCATTATGTTCTTCTCCTCTCTCGGTGAGGTATCCGCTTGTACACCTGATTCGCTTTGCTGGCTCGCTTCACTTGCCAAGAAAGGAACAACTCTCACCCTTCATTCTTATGCAAATAAAGTTACTCTGACGACGGCGCACAACATGACCCCTGAATATACGTCCTATGTTTGGTCGCTTGTAGATAGACTGCACATGCCGCGACAGTGGGGGTAAAAGGTACTTAAAGCCCACTGCTCGTGCTCGACTGAGCGACAAAACCTTTCAATCAGGAATCTGTACGTATACAATGATAGATAACAGATCAACAACAGCTATTGATTTTTTAAAAATGAGACGGGTTCAGTGCAAGTTACGTGTAATATTATATAGCTTTTTATGGGGTATAGTCTGCATGTGTATCAACTACTATATTACGTAAGTGGCGGAGATGTTTGAATAGAGAGAATAATTGACTCGGTGCATGTTCCTCAGTAAATGTATGGTGTGAAGTAAAATGTGAACCCTTTTGTTAAACCGTTTTCTTCTTCTGTCTTTCGATATATATATATATATATATATATATATATATTTATTTTATTTTCTATTTGTTTTGTTTTATTGGGGATTTTTTAAGTATTGGTATTAGGTAAAACTACTCTCCTTTTTTTTGCAATTCGTAATACTATAACCTCTTTTATTACTGGTTTTTAACAACAGCAATACAAAACCTCATACGATCTGACGAATATAGTCATAAGTACGGTTATCTACTCGTAATCGACTGTCGACTCAAATTTCATTTCATTTCAACTTATTTTTCTGCTTATATCCAGTTAAGGTTCAAGCACGCTTGCCTAGGCACAGACACCTCAGCTATCTGGGCTCTCTGTCCAGGACAGTGTGTTAGTTGTTAGTGAGAGAGAAGAGGGTGTAGGTGTAGTGGTCTTACACTTACCCATCGAGTCACTAAAACTCGCTCTGGGTGGGAGCCGGTCCCGGGCTGCGAACCATGTATCTACCAGCCTAATGTCCGATGGCTTAAAGGGACATTCCCGAGTTTGCTGCATTGTAAGATGTTTCCGACTAATAAAATATTTCTACGATTAAACTTGCATATTAAATATATTTTCTTGTTTCGAATGTCAATGTCTGTATAGTTAATGTGTTTCTGGTCATCTTAATATTTGTAAGAAGCCCAAACGGCAGGGGCGTGCGCAGGAAATTTTGCAGGGGGGGGGGGGGTCGAGGTGTCTGGCGAAGCCCGTGGCGGTGGGTCTGGGGGATATGATTTTTTTTTTCGCCTTGAGCGGGGGGGGGGGGGGGGGGGGGGGGCCTTTGTCTTCAAATAATTTCGTACGTACGAAAAACATTAGTTAGAAATTTAACCTAGTACAAATATTAGAACGATCAGAAACACGTTTACTATACAGCCACTAATATTTTATGCAGAAAAATATATTTGGTATGTAATTACAATCGTTAAAAAGTCTCTGTTAGTCGATAACATCTTAAAAATTGCAGCAAACTCAGGAATGTCCGTCTAACCACGACACCACCGAGGCCGGTGAGTGTCTAGTCAAAAACGAACATTGCGCTTATATTTCAGATGCTCCGTCTGAATATCTGAGCTGTATTAAGTGTGGCGTGTGCTATTCACTACATGCGAGTGCATGCAAAACACCTTTTTATTCTCTTGTATTTTATAATTTTAGACCATGTATCACATTTGCCAATGTCGTCACACACACAAAATCAGTTATCGTATTCATGTTGGTACAAAATATATCTGTAATTTAATTTACGACTTTTACTTTTAGGTGTCTCATACATTGTATATGGTAATTTGCGATATTAGATAATGGTTAAAGGATTTAAAAAGAAACACCCCGACATGCCGTCGAATAGACTATCATTTTTGACAAGGTAGAAGTCTTTGTATAACATTTAACACAACACGAACCACGGCTTTTAAGAAGCCAGTTGCGTATGAATTAATTTAAAATCCTTTTGTAATTTTATACTACTAGAAGATATGTTAGTATACGCAAGGGACGTCGGTAGTCACATAAGATCCTTTTGATAGCAACATTTGCATTTCCCCACAGACAGGACACTTCAGATCATGGATTTTAATATACTCGTTTGACTTGTGCAGATATACGTATACTTTGACTTGTGCAGATATACGTATACTTTGACTTGTGTGCAGATATACGTATACTTTGACTTGTGTGCAGATATACGTATACTTTGACTTGTGTACAGATATACGTAGATATACGTATACTTTGACTTGTGTGCAGATATACATATACTTTGACTTGTGTGCAGATATACGTATACTTTGACTTGTGTGCAGATATACGTATACTTTGACTCACTGGGCCCACTGACGGGGATCGATCCAAACCGACCGCGCACCAAGCGAGTGATTTACCACTGGCCTACGTCTCGCCCCCTGATGTTTCTGATACCACGAAATGCAGTTTTTATATTTTTAAACACGCACGTACCTCTGAGAAATAACGGTTACGGAGACGAGCTCTTTATAGGTATTTCCCCCATTTCAACGTCAAAGACTTGTTCCACTCTGTTGTACCTTTATTCAAATGTGTTATCCATTTACAGATGAACCAAACTTACAATAGGAGATACAGCTGTGGTGGCAGTACTTACGACGGGTGCCCCCAGGGGCAGGATGTGTTCAACTTTCCAGAACACCTGATATCATCACTATTATGACAGTGATTCACGAGTGAATGTCAGCACAGCTATACCTATTCTAATGAGCTCTGTCCAGTGCTAGTTGTAATTTAGTAAACTAGTATGGGAGTGGCAGCATCTTTTTGGCGGTGCAAGAGGGATAAAGGCACTAGATAGATTCATTTAACAGGTTGAAACTAGGGTCTGTGACTTTAATGTTTTTGCTGTTCAGGGCCCGTGCTTATAAAACTTTAGTCTACACCCAAATCTTTAATGACGTCTTTTGCATGCATTTTATTTATATATATATATATATATATATATATATATATATATATATATATATATATATATATATATATATATATACTCTTCAAAAAAAGAAACGCAAAAGGGTACAAATGGGTTATAACTCCGATTTTATGTTTCCTACCGGTTCATGCTTTGTGAATATAAGGTCATTGCATGTCCCAAACACATTCCCACGGTTACATTCGATAAAACGCAGCTACTGTACAATAAAGTTCCAAAATGTGAATATTCGCAAAAACGCAGCCACGTGCAAACCATGTCACCACTGCACGTGCGTTGTCTGCACGTGCAACATGAACACCGACAGTATAAAAGTGCAGGGTGTTCGCTTGCCTGGCCTCTGTATCTGGCCGACAGTTGACAATCCAGGACATGCCACGTCTCAGTGAACCGCAGAGAAACAATGCCATCGGCCGACTAGACGCAGGCGAATCCAGAACGGCCGTTGCCAGGGCATTCCATGTGTCCCCAAGCACCATCTCCAGACTGTGGGACCGTTACCAGCAACATGGATCAACACGTGACCTCCCTAGATCCGGTCGACCACGGGTCACTACCCCCGGGCAGGACCGCTACATCTGGGTACGCCACCTTCGGGAACGATTGACTACTGCCACCTCCACAGCCGCAGCAATACCAGGTTTGCGCAGGATGACCAGACCGTACGGAACCGCCTACGTGAGGTAGGAATTTCGTGCCACCAGTTCGAGGTGTCCTCCGACTCCGACAGTGGTGCCAGATTCATCGACAATGGCCTCAACTGCGAGGATGTGGTTCCGAGTCCCGCTGCTCCGACACGCGTGTATACGCGTCGTGGTGAACGTTCCAAACTGCGTGCAGGAAGTGGACAGATTCGGCCAAGCGCAGAACTGACCTGGTCCACGTGCAGGGCAACCTGAATGCACAGGGCTACATTGACCAGATCCTCCGGCCACACATCGTTCCAGATCCTCCGGCCACACATCGTTCCAGTTATGGCCAACGCCAACGCAGTGTTCCAACATGACAACGCCAGGCCTCACACAGCACGTCTCACAACGGCTTTCCTACAGAACAACAACATTAATGTCCTTCCTTGGCCATCGATATCACCGGATTTGAACCCAATTGAGCATCTATGGGACGAGTTGGACCGACGCCTCCGACAGCGACAACCACGGCCCCAGACCCTGCCCGAGCTGGCAGCAGCCTTGCAGGCCGAGTGGGCCACCATCCCCCGGGACGTCATCCATACTCTGGTTGCTTCAATGGGCAGGCGGTGCCAGGCAGTTGTCAACACACGCGGAGGCCACACCCGGTATTGACTCCAGATGACCTTGACCTTGGTGGTGTGTCCTATCACTTACTCACAATGGACTAGAGTGAATTGTGAACAATCCTGCAACATTTGGTAATTATCGGACTCACCATTCAATAATTAAATCAATTCTCCAAATGTTACGACAATGTGGTTTTGCGTTTCTTCTTTTGAAGAGTATATATATATATATATATATATTGCGCTGTAATGACGCTGAAGTCTCAGAATCTATTAGTTTTGAGACTAAACTTTTATAAGCACAAGGCCAGATATCCAAGGGTTATTAGATAGGTATATATATATACATAAATAATTTTCTTTGCAGGACAAAACACGAAAACCCCATTAAGTATGACCACGCTATATAGCATGGGTTCGACATCACACTATGCGCGAGAGAAGAATTTGCTACAAAACAAAGGATTATCGAACCCGTGCGGTCAAACATCCTCGGCGCTTGATCGTTCTCAGATACACTGGCGCTTTTCACACCTGGATGAAACAAATACAGCTACAAATCAGCTTGGAAAGAATTCTGCAAGTCGAATTGGACCACACTGTAACTAATTGCGAATCAACACCTAGCTGGGGAGCTGTTGGGATCAAAGTATTAACCGCGAGTCGACTCGCACGACAAATCCTTTATGCCATACTAAATTGGTAAGCGAAAAGTGATGATTAGATTTGGATAATGATTAAGAAAGAAAAGGAGCCCCCCACCCCCCTCTCACCCACCCGTCCTTCTCAGTATGGTATAATGGTTCAATAACACCAAATCAGTTATCACTGCCAATAATGTTAACATTTTCCAATAATACTGACATAATAAGTACATCTTTTTAGTTCTAAGGTAAAATGACACCTTTCCAGCCAGACTAAGTAAAACTCTATAACTGTTAATAAGAAACAATACTGTCCATTACGACTTTGACTCCCGAAAGCCGAAGATATCTCTTAACCAAATTGAAGTCCGCAGCTGCACTGTCGATCTCCCCCCTACTTTGGGGGCGATGATCCAGTTATTTGGCAAGTTGGCCGAGTTCTGGGTATCCTACACCGGGGACAAGACCTTCATAACGCTGGTATACGGGCCGACTCAACAACCCATGACGACCACAGCGAAGAAGAGAAGGCAGAGGAACCAGAGACAACACAGGGGGGAGGGGGTGGGGAGAGACTAAACCCAGCAGCTACTCTGCCAGCGGCGGACCCTCCAGCCCCGCCTCCAAGTAAGCCGGTGTTGCCTCACCATGTTGAGGTTGACCCACCGGCCAAGGTCGTCGCCAAACCAGTTGAACCCCCATTGGTGTCACCAAACCTAAACCGGCTCAATCCCCTCCCCGGTGGCCAAACTGGCGTACTTGCATTCTCCGAGGGACGTGCCCCCCGACGGTCAGAAACTGATGGTGACCAGCACCTCATATGATTGCAGAATGCTCCATGGATCCGCCTTTCGAAAACTACTATAAGGGGAGGAGCACCTTGACAGGCAGCTTCGGGGGGGGGGGGGGGGGCACATGATTATCACCACCCTCCACAGCGGCCGATTCCAGCAGGCCTACACCAAAAAGGACGCCTCCTACGAGACAATGCACAAGACTTTGCACAGGGTCTTGGCCAACCACTATCTGCACATACTGAGGAAGACGAAGAGCACCAGAGACGACACAGGAGAGGGGAGGAGGGTGCTACTAAATACTAGTTTCAGATGTTCAAGAACTTTGATGTCAAACCGCAACCCTTTTCAGGGATACACCACTACCCTAGGTTCGTATAACGTCGGTACGTTTAAGTTTAAATTTCAAAACCCCGACACCCTTTAACTTTCGGCTGTACCGTTCAAAATTAGCGGACATAATGCAAAAAAATTATTTCCAACTTCTCGGCTTACTTCTCCAAAGGAGAAGTATAATTTTTTTACCACCGCCTCTTTCGCCTCCATAAGCGTACGAGACGGGGGCAGAGGCAAATGCCCCCTTAGTGCTGGAGCAAAACATAAAATTTTAATGGTTTATTTAACAACGCACTCAAAACATTTTATTTACGGTTATATGGTGTCGGACCACAAAGATATTGTGGGAGGAAATCAGCTGTTGCCACTTCATGGGCTACTCTTTTTGATTAGCAGCAAAGGATCTTTTATATCCACCATCCCATAGACAGGATAGCACATACCACAGCCTTTGATGTACCAGTTGTGGTCCACTGGCTGGAGAGAGAAATAGCCCAATGGGCCTACTGACGGGGATTGATCCCAAACCGACCATGCATCAAACGAGCGTTTTACCACTGGGCAACATCTCGCCCCTTGAAACATCAAATTCGGGCAAAAATTATACATATAATCGGAGACCTTTTCACCATGTATTTCCATCATTCTACCCTCAGAATTAGTTGTAATCCATGCAAAAATGTGTAGGAATTTGTTTGCTACTCTATATAACTGCTTGGTAGTAATGCGAATATGAATAAATGTTATGTAGATTCAGGCATTTTTGTTTAATTCGGGCAAAAGCCAGCCTTCACCCTCTACAAAATTGGAAGCCTGTACGCCTATGTTTGCCTGTTTATCTCAGCCACAAGAAGCCGTCTTCAGTGCTCCTTTAGTGCTAAAATCGTAAGCGAGAGTCCCGCCTTCCCCCCCCACCCCACCCCTTTCCTGTCTTGGACACAAGGGCTTGCTTCGAAAGAACTTTTGCCCACGACAGGCGTGTGCTACAACAGCTTGCTCTGAATGTGCACGTTAAACCCTTGTACTTGACCTGACCTAATACTGTTAGCGGTCATTCTTGGATGTCTTATTTATCTAGAGCTTGCTTCCATTCCTTCCCTTTAAATATTACTGGATCTCTAAATGACTGTCATTCTTAAAAATGATCACGTTAACACCTAAATAGCAATCCATTGAAACAACTTGGTTTCATCTTCCATGACTAACCAGTTTGTTTTTCTATGCATACATATATCAAGTAAACCTGTTTACATCAAGAGAGCACTGGATAAAAAAAAAAAAAACAAACACAAGAATTCCTCAGAATTAAATGTCTCGCCTACTGTAAAATGTTTTGGAAGGAAATGTTTTATTTAACGGTTATATGGCATCAGACTTATGGTTAAAGACCTCACAGATATTGAGAGAGGAAACCCGCTGTTGCCACTTCATGGGCTATTCTTTTCAATTTGTAGCAAGGGATCTTTTATATGCACCATCCCACAGACAGGATAGTACATACCACGGCCTTTGTTACACCAGTTGTGGAGCACTGGCTAGAATGAGAAATAGCCCAGTGGGTGTAAAATGTTTTGGATGCACTGTGATGAATATCCAAATAAGCAACTGTAAAACAAGTTTCGTTGACATAGGACGTAGTTTGTCAGAAACTGATCTAAATGCAAATCTTTAACATAAAACTTGAATGCAAAACTTGACATTGTTGCAACCACCTCTGCCTTCTGAGAAGGAATACTTTTACTGCGTACAGGCCTGGGTCCCGTTTTACAAAGCGATCTTAGTGCTAAGATTACCTTAAGTGCATTGCTACCTTATGCATCAATTACATGTAACATTCACATTTAACTCTGCAACCACAGTTTCACCATCATCATATATAGATAATTTATTTAAAATTAAAAAGAAACTTGTAACATTAAAGATGCACACACACACACACAGACACATTAACACACACACACACACACACACACAGATGCATTAACACTAACACACACACTCATTAACACACACACACACACACATTAACACACACAGACACATTAACACACACACAGACATTAACACACACACAAACACATTAACACACACACACACACAGACATTAACACACACACAGCCATTAACACACACACACACGGACACATTAAAACACACACACACGGACACATTAACACACACACAGACACATTAACACACACACATACATTAACACACAGACACATTAACACACATTAACACACAGACACATTAACACACACATTAACACACACACATACATTAACACACACAGACACATTAACACACACAGACATTAACACACACACACACACATTAAA
Source organism: Gigantopelta aegis (assembly GCF_016097555.1). Taxonomy (NCBI): domain Eukaryota; kingdom Metazoa; phylum Mollusca; class Gastropoda; order Neomphalida; family Peltospiridae; genus Gigantopelta; species Gigantopelta aegis. The sequence goes on from NC_054701.1 coordinate 39,977,227, forward strand.
ACACACACACACCCACGGACACATTAACACACACACAGACACATTAACACACACACACACACACACACATTAACACATGCACACAGACACATTAACACACTCACGGACACATTAACACACTCACGGACACATTAACACACACACACAAACATTTTCTCTAATTAATTTTGTATAATGTAATAAAAATAAAACACACACACACTTGATTTGATAGAATTTGTGACCATTATACACTGATAAATTAAGAACAAAAAGACATACAATTCTTATATAATAATGTCATGAATTTTGCTAATGAAGTGAAATGTCATTATTTCGAACTCTTACATCATAATTCCAGGATATTTCTATTTCACAAAATGGTCCCATGACACAATTGTCATTGACAACTTTAAAGCACAACTCCGGCACTAATACCCATTTGATTTGGTCTCTTCAACATCAAGATAATAATATTTTAACCATATTTTATAATGAAATCAACCACTGCAAATTTATTTAATACCAAAAATCATTCAAAACATTTAACAAATAACAAAACTTCATAAAAATATACAATATTATGTATTGACAAAATGTAACAAATACCTTATATACAAATGCACCACAATATATAATATATAAACCCCCAAATTATAATAAACAACAACAATGTAATCCATGTATTATAACATAAGTTTGACTTATGTACTAGAAACCAGAATTTGCTATATCACTGAAATAAGTGTTATCAGTTAATAGTAAATATAACACTTTGTTTTTACTGTCCAAACTGATGTCACAATTACAAGCTTAATGCCTCAAAAGAACACCACATAACCCTCAAACTGATGGCACATAATATTCAATTTTTTGTTCTTCAACATTGTTTTTTTTTTTTTGGTTTCAATTTTTTTCACTACTCTTAATTTTTGTGCTTATAACCAATTAAGGTTCAAGAATGATGTGTTTGGCACACACTTCAGGTATGCTGGCTGTCTGTCCAGAACAGGAATCAATGGTTGGTCCTTGGTGTAGTGTCTTCATACCTCCTCACTGTGCCATAAAAACACACTCTGATTAGAAGCCAGTACTGGCATTTGAACTCAGTATCTACCAGCCATAAGGTCAATTGATTAAGCACTACTCCACATACGGGTGTTGTTGCCAGGGATGGGGCCATGACCCACCACAACAATCATACCTCTCTTTGTTTTCTCCCCACTACTGTCGCTATACAATGACTCCTAGCCAGTGATTGAGGCCACCCCAATAAAAAATCCAGCTTACACCAATGTACACCACTGAGGCAGGTCAGCTCTGTCCAGCTCTATATTATAATGACCTAACAGCGATGACTAAACTATGACAGCAGTTTCACCACTTGGCTTGGAGTTCTCGGCACGATGCTCTGGGGTTCACTGTAACCATTGGATGGATGATGGATGGCTTGGTAGATCTGTTGGTAGGCTTCACAGATGAGCTCAATAGAACGCAACTTCACATTTTCCCTAAAATTTCAAGAGGAAATAATGGTACAATTTCATATGAATACAATTTATGACCCATGAATATAAGATTTTCAAGTCCAGAGGCATGAGACTTAACAAGCATTCTGTGAGTACTGCTAAAGCAATACATGTCCCCTACAGGGCCTAACACATTTTCTTATCTCCTAAATTCAATGGCAATAACTTTGTGAAAAATGGTAAGTTGCGATGAAAGTTAAACTTGATCTGTAACAGTACATGATACCTTCAGGCATTGAAAAAAAAAAAGGTTCAGAAAACAAATTTTCATATCTCCTAAGTTCAAGGGCCATATCTCTGTGAAAAATGGGTACATTTTGATGAAAGTTAAACTTTATCTGTAATAGAACATAATAAAGTTATACATAAATTTTCAGCTCAATATCTTGGGGCATTGCAAACAAAATTGCCACAAAACAAATTTTGTAGTTCAAACTTGATCTGTAACTACATGAGAAAGCCATACACAAAATTTCAGCTCCATATCTCGAGACATTATAGAAAAAACCCATCTGGAAAAATTATATTTGGGACAGACAGACAGCGATGAAACTTACAGTCCCTTTCGGATGGATTGGAAGGGGACTAATAAAGTATTGCCCATACAAATAGCATGTAGTTGAAGTCAGAAAACTTTGCTAAGGTCTGAAGTCAGGACTTCCTTATTATTATGAGTTTTAATCTCCATAAAAAACCTTCAACCCATTATAGATTTTAATTATTATCATGATGAACTTAATTCCATTTTGAAATTTTAATTAATGATTCTTGATTAAACAAATGTCACTGGTAAACTAAAAATTAATGGCCGAATTTATGCAGCCTGTTTTTCTTAAACGCAGGTGTTTAAGCATTGTAAATGTATATGTATGTAGTTACACGCGTGCAAGACATAAACAGGCTTTGTAAATCCAGCCCTAATTGTCCAACAATACGAAACCAGCCTATGGTCTTAACACATGATAAATGGCAATATCCTGGCAGAACATTATTGTTCTGTGTGCATGACAAATGATGCTAATTATTAACATTTAAAAAAATAAACATGCAAATTAAGTCTTGTTATAGGAACTATCCTGCATTTGTAGCCATTGCAACATGTTTTTAACCAATATAGCCTGTTTTAATTTAAATGTAGATTTCAGTCACGTCCATCTCACTTGTGTGCATAGCCCTGGTGCATGTCAAATTTATGCTAATTGTACTTCAAACAGGGTTTTTTTTTGTTGCAAATTTTTAAATATTCAGGTGTATGACATGAGTAGATTTAAAGGCATATTGTCACATACCACTGACCTATTTAATGGTCTAACAAAGTATTACCTGAACAAAAATAATTTGATGTATCTCTAAATGTACTTTATTCACCTATCTTCATAACCATCATACTCCATTTATAAATGACATTTTGTAAAAATAATTTAATTATGGCAATGGTCCATAATTCAAAAACTAAAATTGCCGAGAAGGATGACATGGATTTCACTCCATCATGGTTCAATTAAGGTAATGCGATAGCTAGATTTGGTTTCCAACAATTAATGTAATTTTTTTTATTATCCATTTTTTGAGAACTATGGTCCTTAAATCCGTGAAAGTATGCCTTTAATTCCCTGTCCATGAGAAAAACCCTCAGTACAGTCCCTTTAAACTTCAGATACTGAAACTACACACAAACCTGATCAAAGCACTAAGGAGAAAACTGCACTGTGGGAGAACAAGACTGTCTGGGGTAGCAAGGTAACTGTCAAACTTATTCTGAAAAAGAATCATTGTACATTCAAAATTTCTGATAAGGTTCATCAGGTATCTGTTTTTTAATACCCAGCACACATTAAATAAAATTAAGATTCTAACTTGAGGAAGCAAAACTGAAAACAATTGTGCCAATCAAAAGTTGTCAGCTGTATATGTATAAATGCACAAAGTTTATTAAATATTGTACATGCTATGTCTTAATTCAATAAAGAAAAGGATAGCAAAATTTGTTTAATAGTTGGGATGAGAAAACCCTTAATGGCAATGTTGAGGAGGTTTGATCTTATGACCCATACACCTCTGGCAAGTACTCTATCGACTGAGCTAAATTCTACCGTTAAAATCTGTGAATAATGAACAACTGAAAAGAAAAATAGTTCTTACCATGCCCGACTTAACAGCCAGGGTATCCATTCCACTCAAAGAAGACAATGGACCCTGAAATATAAAAAATATTTCTTTGATGAATTTTTAAGAAAAAACTAAATCTCTTACAAGTTAACACAGGCTACTCTGGGTATATAGAAATTTTTTTGCCAAATTATCTGATGAATTCCAAAATAGCAGAAACTTACCATTACTTTTAACAAAATATTAATCATTACATAAAATTCTTTCGCCAAATTAAAATAACATTTGCCAGTTGTGTTTAAAATTAGCGACTGGCGAACTTGGCGAGTGCCAGAGATGGCACTGTAACAAGAAATGTTTTTAATGAAACAAACATAACCAATTAAAGGGACATTCCGAGTTTGTTGCATTGTAAGATGTTTCCAACTAATAAAATACTTCTACGATTAAACTTGCATATTAAATATATTTTCTTGTTTAGAATGTCAATGTCTGTATAGTTAATGTGTTTCTGGTCATCTTAATATTTGTAAGATGCCCAAACTGGATTTTGTCTTCCAATAATTTCGTATGTACGAAAATGTTTAGGAAATAAAATGAAATTTAACCTGGTACAAATATTAGAACGATCAGAAACATGTTTAATATATAGACACTAATATTTTATGCAGAAAAATATATTTGATATGTAATTACAATCATCAAAAATTCTCTGTTAGTTGATAACATCTTAAAAATTGCAGCAAACTCAGGAATGTCCCTTTGAACAAAAACTGTCAGACTTAATGGTATATAATTAAATTTCTGTTACATTCATTACAACGTAACGTCATCCGATTGGTCCGGACGTAGCAACGGGAGTTTGTTCATTTTTCGATGAACGTAAAAATTACGTCGTCAGGGAACGTCATATGTGATGACGTCATTTTATATGGGCAAGTTGTCTTAATGAACGTTATTGTTTATGGATAAAAAATAATTCAAAATAAAGTATGACTTTTTAGTGTTATTATTAGAATGTATCATTCAAATTTAATTATAAGTATTGTCTGTTATTTCTTTTATGTTCATCTGGGTATGGACAAAAAAAATCATCCGCAAACTTATGTGAGAACAGCTTCGCCGATTCACACAGTTTGCGGATGATTTTTTTTGTTCATACCCCGATGAACGTAAAAGAAACAACAGACAATCCTTAATTATCACTGAACTTGATGACACAGTGAAGAAGCATTAAGACTTTAACACTGGTTTGTTCTGGGTTCATAGTCTTGTATTGGCTCAAACCTAGAGTGAATTTCTATGACTCAAAATACTAAAGTGTAACTGTAAGGCCAATCACAATCTTTTCTATAATGACTCATCATTGAGATGTTGGAAGTAATAATTAAAAAAACAGGCATAATAATGAAATAAATAAATAAATATAAGTTTAATGGTATCACATGCATAAAATATAGTAATGAAACCAGTTAGATGTTTAATACTTGATGGTATATCACAGTGATGGAGCAATCTGTTACCTGACTAGGCTGGTACTGCTGGATTGTGTTGTAGATGGTAGCTAGACCTGTGTTGTTTAACACAAATGAGGCTTGTTCACTTGTCAGAGTGTCCACATGGGCATCAATCTGAAACCAGAGATTAACAGAACGCATCATCAATCAAACTGTTAAAAAAACTTTAATTTGTTTATTGGTTTAATAACACCACATACACACATTAATTACCAGTAATTAACCATCGGCAATTGGACGTAAAATATTCGGTAATTCTGACACAGTCTTCAGATGAAAACCACCAAATTTTTCCATTAGTAACAAAGGATTATTTATATGCATTTTCCCCACAGACAGGACAGCACATACCACAGCCTTTGAATCTTGATATAAGTCTTTGGGCATGGGTCTGCTGAGGTGGTTAGATCCAATGACCCAAGCACGTCAGGTGAGTGATCTACCAACTGAGCCAAATGACCTGGTTGAGTAAGAAAGGACTAATATGGAGGTGGACAGCAAAAGAAGTCGAAAGATAGAAGCTGCTAGAGAAAAAAATAGATGGAATTTAAAAGAAAGAAAGGAAAGAGACAGTGAGAATAAGAAACAAAACCCACAACTTTAGGTAGTGTGCACCGGCTTAATTGAGGTGGGGGTGGCATGGGGCTATGCCCTCCCCCTATTTTTTTTTTATCCTACCACCTTTTATATTTTCCTGTGGCCTCATAACACAGGACATAGACAGCCTGATTGGCCCTTACCAATGCAGGAGCCCCCCAGTATAAAATCCTGGCTACACCAATAGTAGTGCGATGACATACCTGAGCTTGCAACATCTCTAGTCTTGTGTCAGTGAATTCGTAGAGCGCCAGTGATGACTGCATCAGGTAAATAGAATTGATAATGTGTGCCGCCATGTCCACTGTACTGAGTCTACTGGCGGACATAGAACACATCTGTAACAATGGGTCAACCATGCAGGACAGAATCTGAAAAATAAACCATACATACTCAAGTCTAGGGATTTCAGCACTTTTCCAGTTCCAAGCCAGGGATTTATATTGTGGTTCTTGATCTAGAACAAAGAAATCAACTGCTACCATATAGGTTACTCCTGATTAGTAACAAGGAAGTATTTATGCACTTTCTTTACAAAATGGACAAAATGGCACACCCATCTTTTAATATACCAGTTACAGAGCTCTGAACAGAATGGGTATTTGATTTGTTTGTTTAAAGTGTATGCCAATTTTTATTTATGTAATGTTAGGACAAGAAAATTAACAGCATCTTGCCCTTTACTTATAAAACTTTTAGTCTAGACTCATCTTTAATAACATTTTGAGACTCATCTTTATTACCTTGAGACTTTGTCATGGCAACGCTATAGGAAAGTGCATATGTCTGACATCATTACAGATAAGAGTCTAGAAGTTTTATAAGAAGATACCTGTTTAAAATCCTGTTTCTTGTCATCGACTGGCACCACCGAGGCATCATGACATGCCAGAACATCCTTCAACAGCTGTAGACTCTGAGTCAGGGACGCAGTTCCACCCAAGTCGGCTGGAGGTAACTCTACCTGTGACATAGAAGAAAAGAAAGGAAGTTTTTAATAATAAATCATGATGTGCTAGAACATTCTTCAGCAATTGTTGACTTTCATCTGAGATGTAGTTCCACCCAAGTCTGCCAGAGATGATTCTACCTGTAACACAAAACACAATGTAGTCTTCAGAAAAAAAACACTACACTTTTCTATTAGCAGCAAAGAATCTTTAACAAAATTTAAAGTTAAAGTTTGTTTTGTTTAACAAATGAATAAATTAATGTTTAACGACACCCCAGCACAAAAAATACATTGGCTATTGGGTGTCAAACTGTGGTAATGGAAAAACAATGTGTTTTGTTTAACAACACCACTAAAGCATATTGATTTATTAATCACCAGCTACTGGATGTCAAACATTTCGTAATTTTGAAATATAGTCTTAGAGAGGAAACCTGCTACATTTTTCCATTAGTAGGAAGGGATCTTTTATATGCACCATCACACAGACAGGATAGCACATACCACAGCCTTTGATATACCAGTTGTGTTGCACTGGCTGGAATGAGAAAAATATTTTATACGCACCTTACCAAAAGACAGGATTGAACATACCACAGCCTTTGATATAACGGTCGTGGGGTCATTGATTGGGATAAGGAAAACTCCTGCCACTTTTATCATAAATAAATTCAAACATTGAAAAAATATATTTCGCGAAATGATGACTTTAATCTTTCCTAAGCATGAGGCACGGTACAACTACACTGATGGATCTTACCTTATCAAGTAGCTTGTTGGCATGGCTGGTGAGACTGTTGAAAAACATTCTATGGCTGAGATCCTGGATTTCGGCAATCGTTGATAACAGCGCAGCCTCCTTCACAATTATCTGTCTGCAAAAACATTATACCAACTCTGATAACATATAATGAATATAAGGCGAATGCTGTCTAAAGTAACAACCTACTTTGTTTCTACTCTGTGAATTATATTATAATAATATACAAACATTAGCCTATATAGCAATTCAACTGAATTTGTTTTTAACTTTCTACATTAGAAGACGGGAATAACCTCTACTTTAAAAACAAATATAACATGTTTCCTAGAAATTGAAATATTACCACTCAACTTTGATGGGTCCGAAAAGGAAAGCAATTCTAATTAAACCTTGCATACTCACCCTATAGTGTGATGATAAAACTTGAGAAGGTTGTCCAGTTTGTAAAGTGTCACTGGATCTTGTTGCGATAGCAACACTTGTTCTACTCGAACCTATAAAAAACAAAGGAAGGAAATGTTTTATTTAACGACGCACTCAACACATTTTATTTACGGTTATATTGCGTCAGACATATGGTTAAGGACCACACATATATATAGAGAGAGGAAACCCGCTGTCGCCACCTCATGGGCCACTCCTTTCGATTAGCAGCAAGGGATCTTTATATGCACCATCCCACAGACAGGACAGTACATACCACGGTCTTTGTTACACCAGTCGTGGTGCACTGGCCGGAACGAGAAATAGCCCAATGGAGCCACCGACAAGGATCGATCCCAAATCGACCACGCATCAAGCGAGCGCTTTACCACTGGGCCACGTCCTGCCCCCTATAAAAAACAGGTAAAAAACCCGCCATATACCCGTAAATAAAATGTGTTGAGAGCGTCATTAAATAAAATATTTCTTTCCTTTCTTGTTAAAGGCAAGACAGAATATATACCATGACAGGGTTTCTGCCGAGGGTAAAATGGATATGGCGCCATATCCAAATTGTTTTGCAGATTTTTTTTCTAAGTTAACTTTTTGACAAAATTAATGACCCTTTATCATTAGTGTATGATTTTCTTAGCCCTAACCCTAAGCCTAACCCATTTTCTTCCTGGGGGATAGCAGGTGCATGCAGCACACATTGTAAACATTCAAACCAAAGAATTTCTTTCTGGCAGAAACCCTGCATGACCTGATGGGTCCAAGAATGATCAATCCTAAGACCTATTGCACTGAGCTACATCCTACCACCTAAGAGCCAGTACTGCTGCATCTCATACTACAGCTAATGTACCCCAACATTTATTCAAGGATTGTCTGTTATTTCTTTTACGTTCATCAGGGTATGAACAAAAATAATAATCCACAAAACTGTGAATCGGCGATGCCATTCTGACATAATTTTGCTGATGATTTTTTTTTTGTTCATACCCAGATTAATGTAAAAGAAATAACAGACAATACTTATACTTAAATCTGAATTATACTTGCTAATAACACAAAAAATTCATACTTTCTTTTGAATTATTTTTGGTCTATAAACAATAACACTCAATAAGACAACTTGACCATATAAAATCGAGAATTGAACAAACTCCTGTTGCTAAGTCTGGACCAATGGGATGACATTATATTGCAATGAATGTAACGGAAATTTAATTATAAGGGAATTGTTTGTATGTTTTTGCAGGTGTTAAAATTTGTTTTGCTTAATAACCCCTCTTGAACATATTAATTAATTAATTACTGGGCCATTGGATGTCAAACATTATCTTCAGATAGAACTGGCTATATTTTTCCATTAGCAACAAGGGATCTTTTATGTGCATTTTCCCACAAACAGGACAGCTTATACCATGGCCTTTAATCTACCAGTCATGGGACACTGGTATGGATAGAAAAAAACCCCACAATTGGTCTGCCATGGAGGTTCCATCCTACAATCCAAGTACCTCAGGTGAGTTCTCTGCTCTATTTCAAGTGAGTTATCAGCCCTATTTAAGGTGAGTTATCTGCTCTATTTCAAGTGAGTTATCAGCCCTATTTCAGGTGAGTTCTGTGCTTTATTTCAAGTGAGTTATCAGCCCTATTTCAGGTGAGTTATCTGCTCTATTTCAAGTGAGTTATCAGCCCTATTTCAGGTGAGTTCTGTGCTTTATTTCAAGTGAGTTATCAGCCCTATTTCAGGTGAGTTCTGTGCTTTATTTCAAGTGAGTTATCAGCCCTATTTCAGGTGAGTTCTGTGCTTTATTTCAAGTGAGTTATCAGCCCTATTTCAGGTGAGTTCTGTGCTTTATTTCAAGTGAGTTATTAGCCCTATTTCAGGTGAGTTATCTGCTCTATTTCAAGTGAGTTATCAGCCCTATTTCAGGTGAGTTCTCTGCCTATTTCAAGTGAGTTATCAGCCCTATTTCAGGTGAGTTCTGTGCTTTATTTCAAGTGAGTTATCAGCCCTATTTCAGGTGAGTTCTCTGCTCTATTTCAAGTGAGTTCTCAGCCCTATTTCAGGTGAGTTCTCAGCCCTATTTCAGGTGAGTTCTCAGCCCTATTTCAGGTGAGTTCTCTGCTCTATTTTAATTGAGTTCTCTGCCCTATTCCAGGTGGGTTCTCTGCCCTATTTCAGGTGAGTTCTCTGCTCTATTTCAAGTGAGTTATCAGCCCTATTTCAGGTGAGTTCTCTGCCCTATTTCAGGCGAGTTCTCTGCCCTATTTCAGGTGAGTTCCTCTGCCCTATTTCAGGTGTGTTAGGTACTAGTCTTTTTTTCAATCAGGTTCAAACTTACATTTTCTTTAAACATGATTTTTATTCATCAATAAACAATACTGCTATTTGATTTCAGTATACAGTCTCTTATGAATATTGTTAAGAAAATATTTCAGGATTATTAGAATACTGTATTTAGTTTAAATACAGAGCATAGCTTATTATTTTGGTGCCGTAACACAATGACTCCATGTGTATTAGCGTCTCTAATGTTACCTTAAATGGCCTGCACACACCTTCAGTCACATGACCTAGAATTTCTTCAATCTGAGAATCTGTTGCTGCAAATAATAATTTTAATTTAACAAATTAAAATTTATAAATTTATGTGAAAAAATAACTAAATTACACTTTTACATCCTCCTCATATATATGTTGATCTATCATCATTTACAGAATTCTAGAGATACATTGTTTCTTTTCCCCCCATTTCTTCTTGTAGGAATTTCTATAATTTCACATCAATTTTAAATTGAAAGATGAAGCAGAAAATGGATTCTTGCCGTAAACTATACATTTTTCATGTCAGGTTCAATTGATGAATTGTGGTGAATTTAATTTAAAAAAAATTTAATTAATAAAAAATATATAAAAAAGTAACTGCAGTAGTTGGTTATACTATATAGTATATATCACATTCATAGTAAATACCTTGAATAAGTTTGAGCAAATTCTGAAGATGTTCTTTTTCCGAAGCAGAGACTTGATGTAACCAAGCCAGCATGTCACCAACATACCGCAAAGGATCATGGGAATGAAGTTCAATTGGGCGTGGTGTGCCACCAGGTCCTGTGGAAACAGTTGTAAAATAATGATTAAATACTTGTAAACAGATTACTTTGCAACACCTATTCATTTTCTTAAATCAAATATCAAAACATATACTATACCGTGTACCAGAAACCACTTTAAGTATTATTTGTTAATAATTCCAGTTTGTTTTGTAAATATAAAAAATGTTCTATTTTGCTGTGCAATTTGCAAAAATATTGGTTAATATATAAATAAATACAGGTTATTACCAGAGTGTTTTTCGGTATCGTCAATATCATATATTAGGAATAAAAATTGTATTATGGAGCCTCCGGCGAGCATAATCCATTATTTTTATTCCTAATATATGATATTGACGATACTGAAATACACGAGGGTAATAATCTCTTTATCATATAAGCTCAAGCTTAATTAAACGTGTTTTTGTAAACTGTACACGCAACTTTAATTCCAGTCCGCCATTACTAGATATTCAAATGACGTAAGAATATGTGGCGCAGTGTATTTTTGAATGGAAATGACGTCAACCTCGAATGACGTCATTTTAGATGTCCTTACATCAAAATAAAGTTATGCCTAATGTTTTTTGTTTTCCGAACGCTGGACAGCTTTCAGTGTCAAATTGCCAATGCATACGTCAATCATGGAGTGTCACCCAAGTACGTTTGCTTAAATGTCAATAATCCTAGTGCCGAGACCTTGACTAATTTACATCTAATTTGCAAAGTTATCAAATTCTTAAAGTATGTGATCTGAAAAATATCACACACTTTGATTGCACTGAAAATTTAAGATATTATATGATAAATAGCAATACTCACCCATAATGAAAATGTTGTTTGCTCATAGAGTTTGCAATAATATTTTCTTGTATTTAAGTATTCTTTTGTTAATATGTCTCTACTAGTTGGAGATCCATTTGGTATGCATGTAAAATTAAAAAAATAAATCCAGACATGATCATTTTAAGCAGTCAAAGCTCTTCACTATGACTGAGAATTGTCAATTTTGTTATGTCATGATCAAAGTTTTACAATTTTCAGAAAAAATTAAAATGTTTGGTACTTTCAAAACAGTTTTCCTTTATTTTTGTTTACATCAAAGCAAACTGGACTTATTGACAAAAAAACTTTAAAGATTTTGCTGGTAAAAGATATGAGAATAAATGATGAAATGAAATATTAATTAATTAAAGCAGGTTACCTACCTCCTCTCGTAAGAGCATCGATGAAGCCTCGAACCACAGCACTTCTTCTTGCCGTACCAAACTCATCCAGGGAATATCTTTGAATCAAACAAATTTACATCAATATTCTAAATTTATAACTGGCAAATATGAAAACTATATATTACCAGTCTGTAATATCTCTTTTTGGTCATTGGCATTATAAATTCTTATTATTACATTAAAACAGTAAAGTTGGTGGACCTAACATTATTAGATTTATATCAATTTGTAATTTGGGGTCTTACAATTATTGGATATTAAATATACTGATCTTATATTCACTAAGTGCTTACTTAAACAGAACTGGTCGATCCTGTAAAGCTTCCATAGCTTGACACAGTAACAATGGAACATCTATAGAATCTGCTGTCAAAGTCCTGCATTCATCTGAAAACAGAACACTCTATGTTAATCAATCAACAATAAATACAGTGCACATAAAATATTCAGTCTGCATACAGTATATACTAATGCAATCTTTAACTATTCAGATCATTGATTTAAGGAAAACTGTTATAATGAAATGTTGCAACAACGAGTCACTGATTTAAACAAAATTTAATATTCTGAGGGTACTGCTAAAGCAATACATGTCCCCTACTGAGACTAAAACATTTCATATCACCTAAATTAAAGGGCAATAACTCTGTGAAAAATGGGTAAATTGCCATAAGTCAAATCTGATCTGAAACAGAACATGATAAAGCTATACTAAAAATTTCAGCTTAATATCTTGAGGCCTTGCAAATAAAGTCTGGAATTTTTTTTTTTTGTATTTCCTACGTGCAAGTTCAAGGGCCATAAATCTGTCAAAAATGGCTACATTTCCATTAAAGTCAAACATGATCTGTAACAGTACATGATAAAGATATAAATAAAATGTCAGCTAAATATCTCAAGGCATTGTGAAAACAATATATGGGACAGATGGATAGACAAACAGACATAAGGACGGAGATGAAACTTATATTCCCTAATAATAACCAGTGCCTTCATATTCTAAACCAGATCCTAGGTTTAATACAATTAGAATTTGAAAAAGAAAGAAAGAAAAAAAGGAAAATTTTATTATATTATGATATACAGTAAAGTACACTTATAACGAACATGCTTAGAACGAACATCTGCATAGAATGAACTGATCATCCCATTTTACCTCCATATGCATAAATAACTAACGTAATAAAATAAAAATGTGTACAATGAACTACTGCTATAACGAACTATCATGGTCCCTTCCGATTCTCTATAAGAGTACCGGGGTACTTTACTGTACATAATAAGCAGTGACATAAGAAACATGACAGTGTATATTATTTGTTTATCTTACTCTGAGTCCACCTATATAATCTCTCGTATGATGATTCTTGGTGCAAAGCCATGGACTCCATGATTTCTAGTCTGAAAACAACAATGAAGAAATTAAAAATACAGGACAGAATTGACACTAATTGAATATTTAACAACACTCTGGCATAACAAAGCACATCGGCTATTGAGTGTAAAACAAATTTATGACAATCAACATAAAAAAAAAAAATTTATGAATAAAATATAGTGTAAACATCTGTGAAAGTCACATTTATGAAAGGCACAATGAAGCATATCAGCGTATCATACCAAAATAAAATGTACAAAACGTTACAGTCAAACCATGGACAGTGTGTGTGGAACCAATATTGCAAAATGAAAAACATATCACAGATGCTGAATTCAAACAGACAAAAACAAACACTAGTCAGCCAATGGAAACAAAACCAATATTGCACCAAACTATTAATACAAATGGAAAAACATAATCACTGGGGGCAGGACATAAAATTTGTTGAGTGCGTCGTTAAATAAAACATTTCCTTCCTGTCTTCATAATCGCTAATGCTTAAGAAACTCATTAACACAAATTTAAGAGACACAGAAGATTACCTGTACTCGTCTCTCAGGACAACCCATAAGAATGTTGCCACCCTTTCACCATGATGAGCAACAATATATTTCGACCAGTATGGACCTTTCACCGATTTCCAAGTTTATGAAAAGATGTAGATTTTTCTTATTTTGACATGTACAAAGTACATATTTGACTGCAGTGTATGTCAATATTTATAACAAGAATTTTGAAACTACTACTAAAGCAATACATGTCCCCTACCAGACAAAACAATTTCTTTATTTCCTACATTCAAGGGCCACAACTCTGAAAAGTGGGTAAATCACCATGAAACTTCAACTTGATCTGTAAAGGTATATACAAATGATAAAGCTATATACAAAATTTCATCTTGATATCTCCAGGCATTGCAACGGTTCAAGGGCCATAACTCCATTAAAAATGGGTAAATTGTTCAAGAAAGTAACAGTACATGATGACGCTATTCACAATATTTCAGTTGAATATATCAAATCCTTCTGAGAAAACCCATCCGGAAAACATATTATGGACAGGCGGACAGAGAGACAGACAGAAGGATGGAGATGAAACCTATAGTCCACTCCAGTTGGACTGGTAAGGGACTAATAACCACGAGAAGGTGAAAAAAAAGATAAATAAAAATACCAACCCTGCAGTCTGCTGGTTGGTCCGGAGCAATACTTTACAATCAGTGTGTATCTGCTTCACTCTTCCTAGAGCACTGAAGAAATCCTTTACAAAGAAAAGAAAAAGAAATAAATGTTTATTATCGATTTATTAACAACAATAAACTTCCTCCAAGTCTAACGTTTTATTTTACAGCTTATATATTCTGATATTTGATATAGGAAACCAAAGTATAAGAATTACTAACTTTTATGACAGCAGCAGAGTTAACAAGTGTAATAAGAATAAGTAAAATTAAAGAAAGAAACAAATGACTGTTTTAAATTACATTTACAATAGTAAAAGAAATACAACCTATTTATATTTACAATTCTGATTAAATTTTATGTTCACAGTTATTGTATTAATTAAGAGTAAAAAGAAATAATAATAATAAAAAAAAATTAATTCTTTTTTTAAAGAACAACAAAAAACCTGTATTAAATATATCAAAAGTTGAATTCCATTAAATGTTTACTGACAGATCTAATGTTAAAACTGGTTAACTAGGCTGTAGGAAATAAAACATATTTTGAGGATGTCCTAAACCTAATGTTGACATTACCACCCTATGAATCACCTTATGTAACTGTCCATCCCGAGTGCCACGCAGTATTTTGATTTCCTCTGGCTTCAGTTGAAATTTAGACAGGAATGCATCAGCTACTTGCACTTTCATCTCTAGCTTCTGACTGAAATGAAAATAAACCAATCACTAATTGTTTTTAAGTAAAATGAATTCTTGCAAGATCAAATAAAAACTGATTCTAGACTACAAATAGGACATTAACTTTTTATTGTTGCTTATTAATGAATAAAAAACCCCAAACCCCACCAAGAGTAGAAATTGCACTTTAATATAAATATTGATATTCTTTATATAAATTGTACTGTCTTATATTTAGTTCTTACTATACATGCTACTCAAGGGATGTCATTCATAAGCAGGTATAGAATTACAAAGAATAAATGCTATCCTGATCAAATGTTGATATTTTACAATCTAATTTGCATTAAGTTGACAACCCTGTTATACATACACTTGCAAGCTTGTTCCTGATTATCTTAATATCAATGTATAATGTTAATATTTAAGATAAACGAATGAGTTTTTTTAGGTCATTCTTTGACTTCGGTATCAACCTGATTATGTCAAATGTCAATAGTTGGCTATAATTACATTTCTGGCTGTTATTTCTATTGTTAATGACATCACTGTACTTACTCTAAATTACATATTAACTGAAACATTGAAGTGTACTACCGTTCTGTTTGTAGTTTTGTTGTCTGGCTAATGAGATCATGGGTCTGTTCTTTGGCAGCCTAAATGAAAAGAAAAAATTAAGAAAATATAATAAAATTTAAACAAATCTTATTTTGTCCGTGTTTAAGACTTCAAATTCATACCTCCTAAATTCAAGAACCATAACTGTAAAAAAATGGGTACATTGCGATGAAAGTTATGACCTATAACAGTACATGATAAAGTTATGTACAAAATTTCAACTCAGTATTTCAAGGTATTGTGAAAAACTCAGGAAAACAAATTTGAGTATCTCGTGAGTTCAAAGGCCATAACTTGATGAAAAATGGGTAAATCACCACGAAAACCTGACCTGTAACAGTACATTATAATGCTATAAACAATATATTGAGGTATTGTGAAAAATAAGTCTGGAAATTTTCTTTTTTATATATCCCAAGTTCAAGGGCCATAACTCTGTCAAAAATGGGTAAATTCCCATAAAAGTCATATCTGATTTGTAACAGTACATGATAAATGCAATACACAAATTTCAGCTCAATATCTTGAAGCATCGGGAGAAAAATATGTCTGAAAAACTATATACATGTATAGGACAGATGGATAGGCAGACAGGAAGATGAACAGAGATAAAACCTACAGTCTCCTCCGGTTGAACCATTAGGGGACTAATAAATGTGCAATGGTAATGATCAACTTTTCTGAAATTTTCTTTTGATCAAGAAACCTAAGTACAGCAATTACTGGAGTATGTTTTACACAGATGTGTCTGGCTGGACCAACACACAGTATTGGTTTGTACATGCATCAATTTACCTTTAGTCTACTTGTCATATCTTGACAACAGTCATTCATGGCCTTCACATTGCCGTAGACACAGTCCAGTTGCTATAGAAATGAAAATAAAATATATTAGATATAGATACCAGTATACCATGCATGTTGCATATAAACAAATACATGTACATATATGTGTTAATATTTAAGTACCCCTGGAGGGTAACCCCATTAGCATGTACAACCAAAAATGAAATATTTCTTTAAGTAAATCAGATATGTGTAAACATATTTATATTACCTACCTCTTTTACTGACTGGAAGGCAGATAAGAATTCTTCATTTATGGCCAAACTTCTTTTCTCAATATCACTGCGCAGGTTTCTTCTGGTACGCAAGCTGTTTTCTCCAAGTAATGTCGACAAATACTTAAGAGCTTCAAGCATATCCTGTCATAAAATACAGAAAAGTTACATGTAATGTGTGATTAAAAACGTGATATATTTAACAACAGGAACTTATCTTAATGAGACTATACTGAGACAGTCTGCTGCACTGTAAAATGTTTTTAACTAACAAATTTTGTAACGACTAGTATTTGATACTAATTGTATTTTCTTATTTCTAATTGTCCTAATACATGCATTTGAAAGTAGCCTAAACTGGATTTGGTATGGCAATAATTTCAAATGTACGAAAAATTATATATTAGGAAACAAAATGGAGTCTGACCTAGTCACTTGCAGTGCAAACAATGATCAGAAACACATTTAATACACCACCACTAACATTTTATTTAGACAAATATATTTAATTTGTCATTACAGTTGTTAAAAAAGTCTATTTTGGTCGACATGATGTCAACAATTATGAAAACTCAGGATCCAGTCAGTATGCCCAGAGGTGGAGACAGGGTTTCAGTCATTATATATAAAGAGCGTACGGGAGAAAGTGGGTTCACCGATAGGGTACATTTAAATAAAGGTAACTTGTTATTGCATGAATGTCTCACTATCAAAGTTATGGGTGTAAAATGTAAGATTTTCAATCTCCTAATTGTGTTTGATGTACATTTTAGAATTCAAGATCAATGTTAGCTCATACATTGGGGGGGGGGGGGGGGCAGTAGGAATATGGTGGTTAATATTATATACAAGGCTAGCTCTGCGTTAGCAGAACATTTCACCAAATGATCTATTAAACTTAAAAAATTTCAAATTATTCCATGAAATTATTTCGCCAAATCAAAATGAAATTCGCCAATTGTTTTTGAAATTCACAATTGGCAAATTTGGCGAGTGTCAGAGCTAGCCCTGATATAATAATAATAAAAAATACCCAAGGTTTACAGATATTGAGGACTCAGTCATTATAGGGTTTTGACTAAGGATGTGACTTCAAAATCACCATATTTTTTCAACTAAAAATATATCTAGACTTAGAATAACACCCAACTATTTTATACAGTGTATTAACATAGTTGACAAAGCTAGAGTCAAGTTTTCGTATC
This sequence comes from Gigantopelta aegis, assembly GCF_016097555.1. Taxonomy (NCBI): domain Eukaryota; kingdom Metazoa; phylum Mollusca; class Gastropoda; order Neomphalida; family Peltospiridae; genus Gigantopelta; species Gigantopelta aegis. The sequence goes on from NC_054701.1 coordinate 39,995,559, forward strand.
ATTAATCACGTGTATGGAAAGCGGGAGAAGTGAACATACGATTTAAAACACAAATTACATTACTCAGTCTTTAAAGAATTTTGTCCCAATAGAGATGCCAAACTAAGTACAAATATTCACTATTTTAAAGGCTTCCCTGTATTTTTCTGTAATAAAATAATAAATGCACTAATTGCAAGACAATCCAGACCTTGTCATTATCAAGTCTAGACTCTAGAATTTTGCTTAGTTTTCTAGTAAGTGGATTGTTTGCTTGTTGTGTTGACACGTCCGAACTATCCTTGTCCGCCATCTTGCTTATGTGCGAAGGGAGATAATTAGTTCCCAACATAAACTAATATTAGGACCGTACTAAAAAGATCAAAGCAGGATCTCTATTAAAAACAAAAAAAAGTTATTCAAGTCCTGATTTTATTTATTGATTTATTGATTTATTGATTATTTTAAACATTTATTAATTTAAAAAGGTCTCTCTCTCTCTCTCTCTCTCTCTCTCTCTCTCTCTCTCTCTCTCTCTCTCTCTCTCTCTCTCTCTCTCTCTCTCTCTCTCTCTCTCTCTCTCTCTCTCTCTCTCTCTCTCTCTCTCTCTCTCTCTCTCTCTCTCTCTCCCTCCTCCCTCCCTCCTCCTCCCTCCCTCTCTCTCTCTCTCTCTCTCTCTCTCTCTCTCTCTCTCTCTCTCTCTCTCTCTCTCTCTCTCTCTCTCTCTCTCTCTCTCTCTCTCTCTCTCTCTCTCTCTCTCTCTCTCTCTCTCTCTCTCTCTCTCTCAAGCATCGAACTACCTTAAAACGTGGTAACTTGTAGTTAGCCAAGCACGTAAACGCCTAATAATATTATAATCTAAATCTAACTCCTTGCGATTCAGATTCGAAGTTTTTCAGACAATACTTACAGTCATCTAGTCGACTAGTAATAACCGTCCTAGTTTTTAAAACACGTATCGGTCACAATCCCAGTTTCAGTTTGCAATTCAAAACAACCAATGTAATTTGACCACATATGACGATATATCAACTTGGTTTAGTTGAGATTTAACATGGAAAAGTATCATGTCATATTACTTTTTAGTTTTGTTCGTATATTTGGTGCCTATAATCAGTAAGGACTATTTGTTTGATAGCTACTGGGATCCATATAACAGTAAATATGGCCATTTTTCCGAGAAAGAAAGACTGGAGATGCTCGAAGCTGCCAGAAATATGTTTCATTTTGGATACGACAATTACATGCAGCATGCGTACCCCGAAGACGAGTTGAACCCGATCGACTGCAGTGGACGAGGTCACGATGTTGATAACCCGTAAGTGGGTAGGACTTTCATTTGGCACTATCACACATAAAGAAAATTATAAATACTTATCATAAATAGTTAGGGTTAGGGTTAGTGACAGTCACAGTGCCAAAGGAAAGTCCTACCCGTAAGTGGACTACATGCATAATGATAATAATATTGGTGTTTGGCATTGAGTGAAAGGCCTGGGTAGGAAAGAGTTCGACCCGTACCCCTCTATATCAAAGCTCTAATTTAGTAATTAGTCTAAAGACTAGGCCTAACCCTAACACTAAAACTAACCTTAATATGGGGATATGGGTCGAATTCATGCCGCCTGGGTATAAATGGGGTTATTGTGACCCATGAGGGGAGGGTATGTTAAATTTAACACTGCTTAAAGGGATGCTTGCTCAAGACTTTTGGACTGGCATGCATATTCAATGATATATAATGAATGAACGAATGAATATTAAACGACACCCCAGCACGAAAAATACATCGGCTATTGTGTGTCAAACTATGGTAATGCAAACAAATAAGGTGATGATCAACATCAACATAAAAATTCAAGATTTAAATGAAAACAGTGCAAAGAACTGTGCAAAAACACAAACACCACAGATAGATACTGACTTTTACTAAAAATTTCAATTTGTGCTGTATTGGCCATTCTTAAAGAAAATGTTACACCCCTGCACCACGTTGAGGTTACAGCATACGCAGGGGCCAGTGATATATAATGCACATTATTGCTTAACATCAACAAGTATGATCATATATATACTAAAAGGCAAAAGTTATTGTGACATGGAGTTTTTGGAGCACTTAATAAATTTGTGAATGGATTTATGGATGTAAACCAGAAAAAATATGCATGAAACAGCTAGAAGAAATGCATCCAAGCAGTTGTTGCAGTGATTGCATGCTTTGTGCAAGAAACATGGAATATTCGGGAGAAATCCTGTCCAGTGTTCACCATAAAAGGCCAAACATTCAGTTGCAAATCACTGCCACTCTGTGCAGCCTTCAGAAGTCAAGAAGTCAGAAACACACCATTATAGTGAACTGTTTGATGCAATTTCGTCATACCACACCTCAGTGAAAATGACAGATGGCGAGTCATAGAGATGCTTGAACCTGGGACCTCGCAGCGTGACGTCGCACATCAATTCAACGTCCACAGAAACACCATATGGCACTTATGGCAATGATATCAACAAAACAACCAGGTCAGGGACCGTCCCCATAGTGGCCGACCACCCGTGACAACCCCTAACCCAAACCCTGATCCTTCCTCAGATCTGGAATAACATTCCTGGGAACTTTCTCCAGCATTCAATGGTCTCAATGAGATGACGGTGCCAGGCCTGTATCAATGTTCAAGGTGGACACACTCGCTACTGACTGTGTGAACTTTGCTCTGGACCCCCTCTAGTGATGTGGCTCATTTGCATATGGCAGGTGCACCCTTTTCATGTTTTCATACCTTCTGACATTTCTCTTTCCATGTTATAATGTTTCATACACGGCAGTAAAAACTTATCATCAGTTATCTTTGTCTTTTGTGTGTCACAATAACTTTTGCCTTTTAGTATAGTTAATTAATAAAATATTTAAATGTGACGGCTATTATATATTTAACGGGCACAGCCATTTTGTACCATCCCAGTGAATACACCCTCTGGCGAGCCAGTGGTTATGTATCAAGTCAGGAATTAGTCTTAGAACTGAAGAAACAAAACGTACCTGATTTTTGCAGATGGATCGCAATGTTCTGTAATAATATCCATCCTGGTAAGCCAGCAATAAGTATATATTATTTTCAATACAAAATAAAAGCACCATTGTCAAAGTGTCGAAATAACTGTATTATCTTTTGTCCATAAATTAACCCACATACTGAAATAATAATCGGAGTGTTTTCTTAGTTAACTGGTCTTTCTTTCCGTGGCCTGTACCTGTGGTTCCTGATTGGCAGGTGTATATTTAGACGGTCCCCAGTCAATGTGTCTTGACACACTAAAAATATGTGCTTCTTTTCTTAAGATCACAGGGTATTGTGTGATAACCGCACAGACACCCCGAAAATCATAATAGACATTATCGGCCGTCCTGCTTTATTACTGTAATAATTCTGTAAAACCCTTAATTAAGTAGACTTTCCCCATCTAAAACCATAAAACTGACCAATTACGTAGTCTCAAAGAAAAGAAAATTATCACTTGGGTATCATGAGTGGTCCTTTTTGCTCCAACGTACTCTACCAATAGGCCTAATAATATGCATTTTTTCTTTGAATTTTTGTAAGAAAGAAAAATACTTTAACTCCATTTCATTCTATTGATGCAAATTGAAATATATTTAGTTAAATAGTTTATTATACTATCAAGTCACTTATGTTGTTTTACAAGTCAGGTTGTTGAAAGCGAAGCGCCTTGTCGTAAATTACATTGTTTGTTTACACTGAGCATACAGGAGTTGGAGCTGAAGTCACCTTGCCCCAAGCTATAGCACCGGACGCCACAAAAATGAAACAAAATGGCTGGAATAATCACGTTTTTTATTAACTTTAAAATTATGCGTTTTTCATTTCGTAAAGTGTCAGTATGTGTTGGTGGTCCGGGTATGCATCTTTCCAACACATAAAGCTCTTGTTTGAGTTGACTGTCCCTTTAAGGCAAAAAAATAAATAAATAAAAAAGGTTAAACACTGTTAAACTTAAAGTTGAGGTACATGTGATACACTGGCATAGGAAGGGGTGGGGGGCATGTCCCCCCCCCTCTTTGTAGCAGCAGTGATTTTAAAAAAAAAAAATATTTTACATGTATGTATATAGATATATATAGGTGTGTGTGTGCCTCCCACCCATTTTTGCCCCTTCCTACGCCTGTGTGATACATGGTGACGTTCTGGATCATCAGTAGTTGATGATCAGTATGTATATATATAGAGAATAATATTGTACATGAGTGGCCTTAGATACCATTTATCTCACAACAAGTTGTTTTAAAATGTATCTTAACGAGAGAAGGCAAGTTTGATACGTTTTTAAACAAGTTTTGAGATAAATGGTATCTAACACTAACGGACACGAATGTATTATTCTATTTCTTACATATCCTCAAAAACCAGGTTTTAAGCAAATTTTAACATCTTTTTCGACTAAAAGCTATTTACAGCCATTGCACTTGTAGCTGACTTACATGTCACAGACACATGATTGTCAAGTTAACTATACATCACATTGTGTAGTTTTTCATTGGATGTATGGCAGTAGTGACCTGGTCATCACCTAGGAGCAGTCGTATGTCTTGAAATTTTTAACACATGTACGTGTGTAAACAACCATGTGTTATCCAAAATAACGCATGGTGTTCTCACCAATGGGTGTGTAAGAAATATGCTAATTTTTAGTCAGTTCTACTGTAAATTTAATTTTAAAAATATAATTTGCATGTGCATAAAATAGTTACATGTAGGCCTATGGTTGGGTATATAAAAAGGGTTAATTTTGGGTTATAAAAGATCTGAACAGATCAGGGAGACATGTCAACACCAATTAGGTCCACTTAATGAGCTACTTTCGGCACACTAATCTTCCAAAACTATACATAGCTCCCTATTTTTCCTTTTGGCTGACCGTTCAAAGTTGCGCCTAATTTCCTTAAAAAAAACTGCGCACCTTTCCTCTTTGACTTAATCCTACGGGACGTTTCAGATTCCATAGCACCATACCACTCTCTGTCTGTTACCAGCCCCAGTCAGACTGCTGGTGCTCCCTTGCACCTGTCAGTGCAGGCAGTCCCCCCTCCAACCCACCCACCCCTTTCCTGTCCTGGACGGAGGAGCCAGCTGAGGCTGGCATTTGTTCCCAGGACAGGCATGCGCTACAACAGCTTGCTCTGAATGTGCACGTTAAACGCTCTGACCTGACCAGACCTGGTTATAAAAGTTGTAATTTTAGGTACTGCATGTATGCAAAAGGTTACAGTTGGGGTATAAGGGTTTAAGGTTGGGAATAAGAGTGGCTAAGACTGGGGTTTAAATGAGGTTATGGTGGAGTTTAAAATAATTAGGGTTATAAAATGGGTTAAGATTGTTGCCTCATAAAAATGGTTAAAATTAGAAGAGGCATTATGTTTATGGTTATATAATAAAATGGATTTGGATGATGTACATGTTGTATGCATAAAGAAAATATTTGTAAACCTGTTGAGAATTTTCTAGATACATGTACCAGTGTATGTCTACATTTATGGATTGAGGAGACTTTACCATTTAAAGAGGGCTATCATTTTGGTTCCTCATCACTCACTGATACTAGTTACTTTAGACATATAGCTTTAGAGAGGAAACTCACTACATTGTTTTCATTAGTAGCGAGGGATCTTTTTATATGCACAGACAAGATAGCACATACCACAGCCTTTTATACACCAGTTGTGGTGCACTTGCTGGAATGAGAAATATCCCAATGGACTCACCAGAGGGGATCGATCCCAGACTGATCTCGCATCAGGCGAGTGCTTTAACACTGGGCTACATCTCGTCCCCAAATATACACAACTGAAACTCAAGTGCAAGATTCAGCAACATGCATCCAGTATACATGCATAATGTACATGTACCTGTTAATTAAGAAACATAAATGTCAAAATGTACGATGTAATTACAGAAATGTGGAGGTAAGTAACAGCAAATATGTCGGAATTATGATTCTTTGTTATTGAGCACCAACAACTGTTGTCGTGAAAAGTATTCGGAATAAGTGAAATTGGTAATAATCGTTATTGGTTAATAAAACAATAAAAAATAAGAACGATATTAGAAGTGCTCAGCTGTTGTATTACATGTAACAGCATATTTTTTTAGTCTGCTTGTGCTATAGTTATTTTTATAAGGCGAATTTCTTGAAATACGATAGTAGTGACCAGGTTTCTGTTAATGCTGCTTTCATTCCGAAAAATTATTATTTAAATGATTTTAAGAAAGAAAATGCATTTGTTGAATTAGAATGGGAACATATGTTGTATTTGACCATTTGCAGAAGTTCATGCTGGTCATAGAGTCGCCAATATCTGTTTTACTGTCTCCGGTAAAACTCAATTTGTGACTGTATTACCAGCATAAATGTCTGCAAATGGTCAAATACAACATACATCCCCTAAATATTATCATAATATGCTATGCTACACCTAATGGCCCTGGGGAAACCCCTGTTATGAACGTTCGCAAATGGTGTGTTTTTACCTGCTTTGTTTTTTTATTTCAGGTCTAATATCAACATCAATGATGTGTTGGGTGATTACAGTCTGACGCTAGTGGATTGTCTGGATACACTTGCAGTAGGTTTGGTCACACACAAAACTAAAACACACATACTTGAACATACTGATGATTATATATATAAAAAGTAGGGGAACCTGAAATATTAATGTTAATATCAACTATTAGACCGAACATATACGTTTTGACCACAGACATCCTAGTAAAGAATGTTGAGGTCTGTTTATCAACACACCGAAACACATTCCATAGTTTGCACGTACATCACGCAGTTGCCCCGTACACGTGTGTGGGGTGTCATTCTCGATTTTGACAATTTCCAGGAAGGTCGATTAATCAATGTGGAACATTATTTCTGTCAATTGTTTTCATTCTGTTGATGATACAGTTGTTATTGTTTTGTGTTTAGTCATTTTTATTGTTTGAATTTGCGATTTACTGATAAAAAAATGTCAACTTTCAAATTTCACTTCTGACCCCAATCGTCCTTCAAGATCTTTGGTGGTCATAAAACCTACTGTAATACTGAACTACCGGTTGTAATGTTTGCCCAATTAATTCACTATTATCATATAGCCATTCCCCACAGCTAATATACCTTTCAATTTTGGCAATTGTAAATTCTTATTGAGTTCCCCTACTTTTTTTTAAGAGTATATATACACTGGTGGCACCTAAGTCTGCGCACCTAAGCATTTGTGTTATATTTTAAAGTTAAAATATTTCTTTAAAAATGTTTGTTTTACCGCCACAGTACAATGGACCAATAAATGTGTTAAAACTAAAGTTATTTTAATTTTAATGTTTTTTAAACTCAAGTAATGAGTGCATTTTTAGTGGGATGACGGCACATAAGTCTGCGCAGCAAACATTAAAACAACCACTTCTGTCGCTAATGTTTACATAAAACAGCAACAAACAATGGATCCGACTTTTATACGTTCTAAATAACAAATACTTCCTGTTATAGTCTGTTTCAGGAACATTTAGATTGTGCAAATGAGATAAATATAAATGGTGTTCCATGCTCCTTAGTTTGGACAACACAAAATGACAACAAAAAAAAGCCAATGTAAAAATATTTGATCATTATTCAACAAAAATTGTCTGTTATTAACTGTGTAAATGAGCATAAATAGTGTTCGTTAGACATATAGGACAATCAATGATAATTTTGAAACAGACTATAGCTAAAATAGGTCATGCTGTAAGTGCAATCTTCAGTCTGTGTGCAGCCATTTTGCATTGTGTCACTCAGAGGGAAATTCAAAGTATGCTTGGATGTTTACGTCAACAAATAAAATAAGACATTCATTTCATTTATGGATTCATAAATTACAATAAGGTATGTATTGAAGCTTCTATGTAAATTTATGTAAGTTGATATGCAAGGTTGATCATTACAACGTTGACAGACACGTGTTGACAGGTGATAGAAAAACATGTTCGAGGCTGGCAAAAGTATACTTTTAGTGCATTAATTCAGAGGTTTTTTTTCAATAAAAGTGTTATCGACCAGTTTTATACATGTATTCACACACACGCACGCACACACACGCACACACACACACACACACACACACACACACAAATAAAGATTAATGACATAGGTCATCACTTGATCAGGCAGCTTTATCATGTAATGATACATGTACATGTATGTAAAAATGGTAAGCATTGTGAGGTTTTCCTCAAGAGTGGAATTATCCCTTCGCCATGAACAGAATAAAGCTGATAGCCTTTCTTTATGTTATTAACCTGTTGTTGTTTTTATCGTGCTTATAGCCAATTAAAGTTCAAGCACACTGTCCTGGGCACACGCACCTCAGCTACGTGTCTGGGCTATCTGTCCAGGACAGTGGGTTAGTTGTTAGTGGTTATTTAGAGAGAGGAGGGTGTAGTGGTCTTACACCTACTCCTGTGTCGTTAAAACTCGCTGTGGGTGAGAGCCGGTACCGGGCTGTGAACCCTGTACCTACGAGCCTTATCAGGGCTAGCTCTGCCACTCGCCAAACTCGTCAATTTCGAATTTCAGGAACAATTGGCAAATTTTATTTTGATTTGGCGAAAACATTTCATGTAATAATTTGTATTTTGTTGAACAATAACAGTGGATTTTGCATATTTGAAGATAAATTGGCGAATGTTTTGCTCACCCAGAGCTAGCCCTGCTTATATGTCCGATGGTGTAACCACGACACCACCGAGGCCAGTCAATATTTATCTGGAAACATGGAGCCAGAAGGGAAGTAACTCTGTATTGTACATGCACACATACTTCGTTGTACTTGATCATGAAATTTAATTTGTACTCAATTACATTGAAACCCCCCAAAACCGGACACTCACAGAACCAAGTAAAAAGTTCGGGTTTAAGGAGTATTTGGTTTAGAGAGGTTATCTTCTGTACTAGCTGATGGATTATATTTGACTTTACTACTTTTCCTTTTTTGTTTTTAAATTACCCACTTGTTGATCTCAGGGCTTTCCCCAGAGGCATATGGCGTAGGGGGCCACTACACCTTAGGTGTGTAAGTAAGCACTTTGGCATCATGTAAGGGCCATAAATCAATTGCTTCTACACTTTAATTGGCTATAGGTGACAATCAACTGTTGGTTGTAACAACTTTTAAAACTTTACAGCATACAGGTATTCACACTTCTAACAGGTGAAACATGTTATTCATATCTAATTAGGTTCAAGGCCCTCAGCACCCTTTCTTTAACAACAGTCGATTACTAATTGTCATCCACAACAAAGCTGGCACTTGCATTTGTGTTAATCTGATAGTGAAAATATAAGTGCCTTAAAAATATCCTGGGGAAAGGTGTGGATCTGTACACATGTATGTGTAGTTTGATGTTTATTTTAGGTGATGGGTAACAGCAGTGAATTCATAAAAGCCGTGAACCTGTTAAAAATGCAGCTCAACTTTGAAAAGAACAACACTGTGCAGGTTTTTGAAGCCTCTATCAGGTTTGTATTCATGATGATTATCATGTTTCAGTAACAAAGATGTTGTCTGAAAGGAAACAGAAAGCTCGACTATAAAATTGCTGACTCTTTATTTCTGACATGTCACTATGTATTTTCTATGTTTCACATAAAGTATATTTGGGGTTACTACAAACACAGGATGACACTGGGTTTGTCAGAATTAATAATTTTATCAAGAAGTAATTAATTAATGTGTAATTAAAATTATATGTTTAGTATGCTTAGCTGTAATAATCATAAATGATTTTGAGACGGGCACTGCAGGCTCAACTGACAGCAAGTGTAGAGCAAGGCCCTGTCAAGTATTCCTATATTTGTTTAAGAGAAATACAACAGCTTCATCGCTATTGTTATTAACAGGAATCATCCTGTACATTGCCTAATTAGCCAATTGCTAATCTTTTTACAAAATGGCTACAAAATTTAGACTTCGGCTAATAAAATATTCCTCAAATTAACCACATTTTAATGATTTTTAAGGAAATATGCTATATTTCTGAAAATTGGCTGAACCAAAATTTGATTAAATTCATCATTTATGTATGTTTATGATAAAAAAAAATTTTTTTGTCGCTTTTACATATTGCCCCCCCCCCCCCCCCAAAAAACAAAAACAAACCCAAACCCACAACAAAAACCCCAACTCAAAAAACCCCAACAAAATAAAATAATTTGTTTATTACATTGCAGTTTAAGATTCCATACTAAAGTTGTACTGTTAGTAATTTTTGTTATCATGTTTCTGTTGCCCTGTCAGTGACACATCTGTTATATCTTTTACACTGTAGAGTTCTAGGTGCCTTGTTGTCGGCCCATCTCATTATCACTGATCCCCAGCAACCATTTGGTGACATGGTTCCACCCGACTATGACAACGAGCTCCTACACCTGGCTCATGACCTGGCCACCAGACTGGTGCCAGCCTTTGAGAACACCGCCACTGGGATTCCTTACCCCAGAGTAAGTCGGAATGTATTGAAGTTATATAAGAAATAGTTTAAAATTATGATGAATTTATATTCAAAATGTTTTTAAAATGTATAATTTATGGATGAAATGTTTTTTTTTTAAAACATGTTGCATTGTATATATATATATTTTTTTTTTTTAAACATGTTGAATTGTATAAGAAATATTTAAAAAATATTATTAATTTAAATAAGAAATGTTTTTAAAATGTAAAATTTATGTCAAAAATGATTTTAAAATATGGTGCACTTCTGTAAAAAAAAATAGTTTTTCTAATATAGCAAATAATTGAAAAATGTATAACATTGTGTATTTTAGCAAATTTCTGAAATGCATTAATAAAATATACCCCTCCCCCTCCAAATGAAAAGCATTTACAAAGTTTAAAAAAAATACAAATTATATAGTTTAGCACTGTCATATCTATTTTATTCCTGGTTGATTTGCATCATTTTTTTTCTGTCTGCAAACTTGGTTTAAATAAACATGTTTTTAGAGATATTGGGTAAACAAACCAGTTGCCTCCATCCCCCAACATACACACACGCATGCATGCACGCACACACAGACACACAGACACACACACACACACACACACACACACACAGACACACACACACACCACAACACACACACACAGACACACACACAGACACACATACACAGACACACACACACAGACACACACCACAAAACACAGACACACACACACACACACACACACACACACACACACACACACACACACACACATACACACATACACACACACACACACACAGACAAACACAGACACACACACACAGACAAACACACACAGACAAACACACACACACACACAAACACAGACAAACACACACACACAAACACACATACAACACACACACACACACACAAACTCGCACACACACAGACACACACACACCGACACACACACACAGACAAACACACAACACACACAGGTTGATTATTTTTATTTGTGACAGATCGATAATCTATAACCTATTTCAGGTGAATCTTCGTTACGGTGTTCCCCTGGACTGCATCAACGAGACGTGCACTGCCGGGGCTGGTACCTTGGTGCTGGAGTTCGGGGTCCTGTCCCGTCTGCTTGGAGATCCTGTGTATGAGAGTTTAGCTCGGAGAGCTGTGAAGAGTCTGTGGAAATACAGGTCGAACGTCACAGGACTTTTAGGTAGGAACAATTTACTGTACATGAGTGGACAAATTCCTGTTAGGGATTTAGAAAGGTTGTACTTTGTCGGTAGTAACTAGTGATGGCAGTTAAAAAAATATCTGTAAAGAAGGGTCTTCTCCAGCTGGACAAAAAGAACACTTTTAATCTAAGAAGTTGAACAAAAAAGATTCTATGTTTCATGGGGTTGGACTGTATCAAGAAATATTTAACCTATAAGCAATTTGACTGTAATTTGTTATGAAACTCAAGCCTCAGAAAATTATGAGAATTATCATTTATTACCCATATGGGCAGTGAGATGTGGGTGAATATCTTTAGGGAAAGATAGAAGTTATCTTTCCCCGCTGACGTCATGATGTTAGTTTGGTGACGTCATCGGTTTCCTCGACTGTCAAGTCTCTCGTTGATGAGATTTTACAAACAACAGTGAATGTTTAGTGTTCACTTTTTGTTGAAATCGTTTAAGCTCGTGAGTGACATTTATTTCACTCGGGACAGATAATCCGTAATTCATCGTTATTGTCTATTTCATTCATACTTTGCTTGTGCAAAATTAATTTTATATAGTAACCTAATTTGTTTTCACTAATAATTTAGGGCACCATGAACTTGAACATAATTATTCATGCAAAAATGAAATAGGTTACCTGAGATTTTCTCAATTCTCAGAGATCTGAAACTTTTTGATGTACACTGAGATCATTTGCCAAGAATGTCATGCCAGTGGTATGGGTTTAAAATTTAATATGTTTATATGAGTTTTATTACTATTCATTATAGTTACGTGTCAGTTGATGGGCTCCCTTTTGATGCAAATAATAATAACTTTCCTTTTCAACATTACCTGTCCTCAAACAAGTGCACTCCCCCCCTATTGCTAGTAGTCTGGTCCGAACATCCCAAAGCCAATGGGATGACCTAAATTCTTCTACTGTATGCTCCCTCTATTTCTGGTCATGTGACTGTAACTTCCTTCTTTTTTCCTTCGTTGTTTAGTGCAAACAATAATAACTGTTCATCTTTGCATTTAATAAAAAATTATACTACATAAGACTGGTGCTTCAATAGTCATCAAGCTTTCTCTTTTTTTTTTTAAATAATTATTTTATTAATTTCTGTTATGTTAATACATTTTAGCAGGAATACGTTTTGAAGTTATTCTGTGTAATTGCTGTTGTTGATTTTGCAGGCAATGTGATAAACATTCAAACGGGGGAGTGGGTGAGCAGGATGAGTGGATTGGGAGCAGGAATGGATTCCTTGTTTGAATATCTCTTAAAAGTAAGTACATGTATTGCTGTATTGGATATGACTGCAGAACACAATATTTCATGTAGGTTACGCAACTATAAATTTAGTTCAATTGTGGGGTGAAGCATTAGATATTTTGAATTTAAACCTTGCAAACTTTTGAAGATACCTGCCTTATTGTTTCAAAGCTATTTTGAAATAATGGATTAGGTTACACAAATATAGTTCACATAACTGAGCCATCAGTTACCTAGGCAAAAAGTAAGTGAACCGAGTTTTGGTTATCCACAATTTTCAAATATTGTCATCTGGACTGAAGCCTTGTTTGGGATTAGATTCATAGAGTTAACTGTATACATGAAGGCGTTTACCATTCCAGTGGCAGTAGGCAAGTAGCAAAGATACTCATTACAACCTGGATAAATAGTCTATTCAATGCTTTTTCGTTGTGTTATATAAGACCATAAATGTGAAAAACAATTGACATAAATCCAGTATGGACACCATTTAATCCTTTTTTCACCATATGTCCTCTTCTACAGACACAGAACCTTAAGATATTATGGCATAATTAAGCTAAGATCGTTCCTTCAGGTTACCAAGAAGTTAACATATGTTAATAAAGTCAACATATTTATTATTAATTCATAATGGAAGAAGACAGCTATTAAAGTTTGGTGATTTGGAAGAAAACTGTGTTAACAAACATCATCTTTTGCATTCTCATCTGTTTATACTATAAAAGTATAAGTGAATGCCCACATTTGTTAATTATATTATCCCTAAAAATAGTTTATGGTATCTTTAATGACAATATCTGTATTATTTAAATACCTTTGAAAATTGCATTGAAGTGATTAACGTTATGAATTTGTTTGTTGTAGTTGTTTTCATGCATTAATTTCTCTTTCTTTTCAGTCATATATTTTATTTGGGGAAGAGCAAGATCTCAGGATGTTTAATGAATCCTATGAAACTATAAAATATCATTTACGACAAGGGTGAGAAATAGTCACTATTTATTTATATATGCTTTTGATAGATTCCGTTCTTTGTATTATTAACAAAACCCTTCTTCGGTGTCAAAGTTCCCAGTCTTTTGAAACTGAAAAAAATATAAATCTGTAGTTATATAAGTAACATCTAAGGCCAACCGTAAAACAATAGTTGTAAAAAGGTATTTTTCGTGCTGGGTGTCGTTAAACATTCATTCATTCATTCCTCTTTTCAACATACCTTCATTTAAACTTATAAATCTGTATAAATTTGACTCTGGTCAGAGTAGAAACTTATGACTGCTTCCTTTTTCTTTCTTTTTTACAAATTTGGTTTTTACTATCTCGTACTTATAATGGCTTCTTTAATCATTTTGCTGTCCATCACGTAATACAGGGAACATTTCTGGTCATTTGAAAACTTGTAAATGTTTTAAAATTCTGTAGCTTGTGTAGTGAATTGAATGAATGAATGTTTATTGACACCCCAGCACAAAAATACACATCGACTATTGGGTGTCACAAATGGTAAATATATGAAAATGTATTTATATATATATTTATGTAAAACCACAGTTTAAGGAGCTGTGGGTGAAAAATATAATACAATACATAAAATCAAGGTAAGTGAATTTTAAAACTTTGTATACAAGTCAAAGTGTTTTAAAAACTTTACAATTAATTCTGGATGGAATTTAAAAGATTCCAAAACATTTACGTAGTGAATTGTAACACGATACTGAACAAACTGTTCCTTGTAATATGCAAGCCATTACAGTTTTACCAAATCACTTTTGAGGTTGCAGATTTAGTTCTCCAATGTGAACTTGTAAAAGAAATATTAAAGTACATGTACATCACATGGTTAGTAAACTAAAGATATATTAATTGCAGGCGGTCGCAGTGTAACGATGGTATTGGTAATCCACCTATCTATGTGAATGTTGACATGCGGACTGGTGATACAGCCAATACATGGATAGACGCTCTGCAGGCTGCATGGTCAGGAGTACAGGTAACTCTAGATTATTGTAACCTGGTTCCAGGGAGCATGGAATAGTTTCAAACATGGCAGTTATTTATACTGTGAAATAAAAGTCTCCAAGGATGTTTTTGCTGTTGTGTAAATGATGAGTTTAATTTATCAGTATTACAAAACAAAAAAACCCCAAAAAAACCTGACATACAAAATTGAAAGGAAAGGCAGTGGTATGTACTGACTTGTATATGGGAAAGTGCCTGTAAAGGACTCCTTGCAGCTAATGGCGAAAAATATAGAGGGTTTTCTCTTAGACTATATTTCAAAATTGTCAAGTGTTGGACATGCATTATACCCATTTACTTCTTTTTATAGTATTTGGCTAATAAAATGTTATTTAAATAGCCACTTTTGAATAATTGAAGACTAGTTAAAACATAATTCTTTCCAGTGTTTGAATAGCTGATGATTAATTAATCAATGTGCTCAAACTTTTAACTTTAAGACTGATGGCATAAGCACTTTGCCACCACAAGACCTGTACCAAAACTAAATAGATACATGTACTTAAAAGTGTACAGTACTTTCGTCATTTTAATTACTGTAAATCAGAAAATGTTAGCGAGCATAACATTTTAGTGAATTTAGTGACAAGACCCAAATATTTCATGACGCTAAATTTAAAGAGACATACTGCAGACTGTTCCGAAAAACCTTTGTGTGATTGTTTTGTCGATTAAACACACAAAACTGATTACATGCAATTGATTAAACCAAAACAATAGCTAGTTAGCACGCACATTACAGTACAGCAATTTTTTTAATTAAATTTAAGTTGTCTGTATCCTGTGTAATGTTAAAATGTATCAAAAACATTATTTCAGCTAATCCTACAACAAGTTTATTAGTTTTTTAGTTTGATATGATGGCCTTGCTAAAGTTTTATGTCGCTAATATGTCACTTATTTTGATTTCGTTGACATCCAATAGCCATTGATCAATGTGCATTAGTGGTGGCTTTAAACAAAACAAAACTTAAAAATGTTTTATTTTTTATTTGGATTTCGCTAAATTTTATGATGGCTAATATTTTATGATTTACAGTATTTGGCTAATAAAATGTTATTAGTCCCCACTGGTCAAACTGGTGCAGACTACACGTTTCATCTTTGTTCTTCTTTCTGTCCGTCCGTCCGTTAGCCACTTTGCCAATACAAGAACTGTCAAAGAACTAAATTGATACTTTATTTATTTATATTTATATTTATTTATTTATTTTAATGCAGTGTATATATTTGTTGCAGGTGCTAAACGGTGATATAGAGGAGGCGATATGCTCACACGCTTTGTACTACTCGATATGGAGAAAATACGGAAGTCTTCCTGAGCGCTACAACTGGCAGCTGAAGAAACCCGATGTCTTGTTTTACCCACTCAGGCCAGAGTTTATAGAATCCACGTACTTCCTATACCAAGCAACAAAAAACCCCTTCTACCTCCATGTGGGAAGGGATATAATAAATGATTTAGAAGATTATACCAAGGCAGAGTAAGTATATAGCTGTCGGTCAGGGCTGTGTCAGAAATTAGCACAGGAAGGTGGGGGTTGGTTAATGTAGACTATTTTTAATGTCTACCAAGGTGGGTGAACGAGAATGTATGTGAGGGTAGGGAGTGGGGTGGTCACTTGAGCAGGGAGAGTTACAACACCCGAAATGCTATGTGGTAGCAGCACGTTTCATCTCTATATGGACCATATGTTACAGTTGGAATGTGAAAAACAAAACATAACAGCAGTGGTTTATTATGTTCTGATGTGTAAATTAAACATTAATTTTCTTCTCCCCACTTCTCATGTGATAGTTTCTGGCATCTGCCCTTAGGGTGGGCAAGATGTAGCCCAGTGATAAAGTGCTTGCTTGATGCACGGTCAGTCTGGGATCGATCCCCGTCGGTGGGCCCATCAAGCTATTTCTCGTTCCAACCAGTGCAACATGACTGGTATATCAAAGGCTGTGGTATGTGCTATCCTGTCTGTGGGATTGTGCATACAAAAGATCCCTTGCTACTAATAAAAAAAGAGTAGACCATGAAGTGGCGACAGTGGTTTCCTCTCTTTAACCATATGTCTGACGCCATATAACCGTAAATAAAATGTGTTGAGTGCGTCGTCAAATAAAACATTTCATTACATTGACTTCTTTATTTGTGGGGGCAGGATTTAGCTGCTTGAGGTGCTTACATCGCAGGATCGAACCACCTCATTCAGCTGATTGGTTTTTTACTGTTCCAATCAGTGCACCACAAGTGGACAAAGACTGTGGTATGTGCTTTCCTGTCTGTGGAGAAGTGCATATAAAAGAACCCTTGCTGCATTAGGAAAAAATGTAGCAGGTTTCCTCTGATAACTACGAGTCATAATTACCAAATGTCTGACATCCAATAGCCGATAATTAATTAATCAATGTGCTTTAGTGGTGTCGTTAAACAAAACAATTTTTTTTTTCTTTATTCAAGAATCAAATGGAAGAAAGGCGCTTACTTGTAACTTGGTAAAAGTTACTTCCCTTAGTTCATTTCTGCATTCAATTTGGTTATGGGATGAGACGTAGCCCAGTGGTAAAGTGCTCGCTTGGTGCGTGGTCTGTTTGGGATCGATCCCCATTGGTGGGCCCATTGGGCTATTTCTCGGTATGGTGCATATAAAAGATCCTTTGCTGCTAATTGAAAAGAGTAGTCCATGAAGTGGCGACAGCGGGTTTCCTTCCTCAATATCCTTATGGTCCTTAACCATATGTCCGACACCATATAACTGCAAATAAAATGTGTTGAGTGCATTGTTAAATAAACCATTTTCTTCCTTCCTTCAATTTGGTTATAACTTATTGCCAGCCTCGGTGGTGTTGTGGTTAAGCTGTCAGACATAAGGCTGGTAGGTACAGGGTTCGCAGAGAGATCAGAAAAGCTACAGACTACATGTAGATGCAGTAACTTAAATGTAAACCAGATTTTTGTCAGTATAAAATATTAATTCACACAATTGTTCTGTTACTTACCATTAGTGTTGTTTGAATCCATGTCTCCCTGTCTGGTAGAAGATCAGTAAGTTTATAGGCATATTGCATGTTACAGATTACAGCATGTTTTACAGATGTACATATACATGTATGTTTAGGTTATATACTTGGTTGAGCCATCAAATAGATCCTCTTTGTCTGTGGCACTATGCTCTTAAGTAATATTTAAAAAAATAAACCCAACCAATCTTTGACATGGAAAAAAAAGAGAAGAAATTCAACGAGTTAATGTAAGCAAACAACAACATGTTTTTGTTATTATTTATTTATTTATTAAAAAAAATTAATGTATGCATTAGTCTAAAAAGCAAGAGAGTTGATTGCTTTCTGATATGTCTAATATATTTTAAATCCATAGCTAATTTAATTTTTCCTGCATTTTGTTCAGATGTGGCTATGGTACTATTCATGATGTCAACACCAAAACACTTGAAGATCGAATGGAAAGCTTTTTTCTCGGTGAAACCTGTAAATATTTATTTTTGGTAAGTACCTGTATGTATTGGTTTTGTGTTGGAGCAGTTGATACATAGATTGAATTCTTCTAATACTAAAATATTTCAATATTTATGAATTAAACCTGTCCTTTAATTTTAATTTTTTTTTTTTTTAACTTGAGTTCCTGTTTTCGAAGTACATGTAGTACATTGTATATTATATTTTTTTATATTAATTGTTGCCACTATGATCACTAAATTTTTAGTTAAAAAGTTAACTAATTAAATTAGGAACAAGAGGCAGCTTTTGATATACCAGTTGTGGAGCACTGGTTAGAACGAGAAAAAAACCCAGTCAGAGAATGGATCCACTGAGGAGGTTTTATCCTCCAACCAAAGCACTTTAGGGCGAGTGCTCTACCAACTGAGTTAGCTCCCGGCCCTTGATTGAATAAATAAAAATGATAACTATAATTTTTTTCACACTAATGTATCGTCAACGACCCTTACTGCGTTATGCTTCCAACTCCATTAGATTTGTTTTCTTGTGCATGCTTCACACAATCAACATCCGATTTGTTGCCGTTGCCGTCTACTTGTTGTTCATTTGTGAAGTTTTTCTTCAGTTCATGAACATTTTCATTAGCAATAAAGTTCAGACAAGTAAGTACATGTATCTCAATACAAAACTTAACAAATCCTTAAAACAATTAATTTTGCTAAGTCGTTTTTGTTTATTCCTTAAAATTACCGATATCGGGTCCACTAGACTCGTAGAAATTGAGTTGAAATGTTGGAAGATGAATTAACATTCGGTGCGTGTCACATGCCAGATCAATAAGCCCAAATCATTTAATTTTAAAGATTTTTAAGCCCCATATTGTTTGAATTTGTTTTCAATTATGAAATTCGATCTGCAAAAGGTATGCTACATTTTTGTGCCTCTGCTGTAGTGAATAGTATTCATAATCTATTCATAACAATCTTAAATAATTTTGAGTGTATAAATTGTGTTAATTACGAATCAATTCATTTGAAAATTGATATTTTACAATCTATTCACTGGTATGAAAATAATGCCTATCTGTATTGACATAAACTTTTAACGATTGGTGTTGGTAAAACGCGGACCAGACCAGATCGCTTGAAAAACTGAATTTCACCTTTAAAAAAAAAAAAAAACCATATTCAGAAACATATTGTTTTCATATAGTGGCCTTAAAAATGAAAAATGAGGAACTGCACATGAGCAGTACAATACTTTTTGCAAATGCATGTGCCTGAACGCAGTTAGGAATGTTGCACTTTTTCCTGTTTACTGGAGGGTGCTTCACTTTTGTATACTAGAATGGATTTGTTTTATGTCCATATTGTTGATTTTTTTACGTTAATTGATTGCAATCTATTTTGCTTCATGTATCGTAACTGAAAAATGTAGAATAGTATTTCCGTAAATATTGTATTCATGTTTTTGTTGTTAGCTGAACGCAGTTTGGGACGTTGATGGTATATATAACTGTAACTTATCTGAGGTATTAAAATTTTGTTTGGATTAATGTGTTATAGCCAAATTGTACTATAATCAGGATTCTTATGCCTCGTGAAAATCCTGGAATCTCCTTGAATTTTGTGATTTTAAAATCCAGGCCTGTAATGTTCTGGAAAAAAATCATTAAATTTTATTGTGTCCTGAATATTTAGTCCAAAAATATTTTGGTTTATTTTTTCACATCTTTACGTTTGTTGTTCTCGTAACCTGTCTAAATTCAGACAACAATTTGTTACAAAAACATTCATTGATTGAACATTTCATTTCCTAGAAAAATAAAAAAATGTCCTGGTAAAGTCCTTGAATTTTATGTTTTTTCAAGTGTAAGAACCATGGTAATAATTATAGCTATATCAGGCATGTGATTCTTCCGCTAATTGGCGGAATTCTGCTTTTTACATTTTTTTCCTTTCATTAATTTTCCTTGCATTCTGCACTCAATTATGTGCCTTCAGCATGCATGTATCATTTTCAGCTTTTTTAGAAATGTTTCAATCACATGCCTGCTATATACATTTGTATATCGAACACCGAAAAAACTAATGTGCTGTTAAATATTCCTTTCCGTTCTAGTTGTTTGATGTTGACAACCACTTGAACAAGAAGTCATCCGAGTACCTGTTTTCCACCGAGGGCCACATTTACCCGATAGACCGACGGTTTCGCCGGAAGCCCTGGGAGGAATGGAAGCCGGTGGTCAGCGAACCTCTCGTTTCAGTGGTAGACGCAAGAACCAACATCTCAAACGTAAGTCAGTCGGTCAGAACGGTCATTCATATACAGTGAAACCTGTCTAAACCGGAACCTGAATAAACCGGAATCCTGTCAAAACTGACCAATTGTCAAGGTCCCGAATTTACTAAATTCTTAAACGTGACCGTCTAAACATCGAATCCCCAGTGTGATTCAGTTAAGACGTTTCACTGTACTCCACAAAACTAATCGAGGGCCAATAAGAAAAGTTAAAGTTCAAGTTTGTTTAGCACCACTAGAGCACTTTGATTTATTAATCATCTGTTGTTGGATGTCAGTCATTTGGTAATTTTGACATATAGTCTTAGAGAGGAAACCGGCTACATTTTTCAATTCATAGCAAGGGATCTTTTTTATATGCACCATCCTACAGACAGGATAGCACATACCATGGCCTTTGATATACCAGTTGTGGTGCACTGGCTATAATGAACTATAGCACAATGGGCCCACCAACAAGGATCAATCGTAGACTGACCGTGCATCAAGCGAGCGGTTTAACACTAGGCTACGTCCCACTCCGGGCAAGTAAGATGTTTGGGTAACTCTTTGCTAATGTCATATCAGTGTTCGAGATTAACGGTATCCCGATATCCCGGGGATACAAGAATTTAATTTTGGATACCAGACTTCAAGAACCCAGTATCCCACCAGGATACCATATAAAACTAAATTCTCAGGTAGGATACCAGATTTTGAAATGTTAGTATCCAAGTGGGATACTGCCCAAAATTTTTAATCTCGAACACTGCATATTATTTCAGCAAACAACCCATGACATATGAACCAATCTTGCACACAGTGGATTTTTAAAGCATTTATGAAAGCTAATGCTAAACAGAAAGCTAAAATTCATGTTGATTTCTAATGATTCTTTTCCTTTTTTTTGCTGTAAATTGTTTCTTAAAATCAATAAGTGTAATAACATCCCACAATGTCGACACATTACAAAGAAAGAAGCTGTATTTATTTTATACCATATTTTTTTTTTTTTTTTTAAATCTGAATATATCTCTTGGCCGCTAATTAATTTTGTTGAGTATATTTACTGAGATATAGTACTGATGTAATACATGCTTACCAGTTATACACCTCACTGTGCTTAGTTTACATGTATACAGCCTCACTACATTCAGTAGATCTAGTACTGATGTAATACATGCTTACCAGTTATAAACCTCTCTGTGCTTAGTTTACATGTATACAGCCTCACTACATTCAGTAGATCTAGCCACCTAATGTTCTCAAGTACAGTGAAACCTCTCAAAACCGGACACTCTGTAAATAGGAATTGTCTCAATACCGGACGTTTTTCATAGTCCCTTTTTAAATATCTGTCCAGAAGAGAACCTCTGTAAACCGGATACCTTTTAAAACCAGACTTTTTACTTGGTCCTTAGCCTGTCCGGTTTAGAGAACTTTCACTGTAGTAGGGATGTATGCAAGATGTTTCTAAGAGGTGTTGCAATGTTTAAAAAGGGCAATTTCAGTATTCAGGGATTTGATGCAACTTTTAAAAAGGGTACCTACGCATGTACAGTAGACAAAAGTACTCTAACATACATGAATTATCATTTGGCCTCAGTAACTGAATAAATATCTTCTTCTTATCTTGTCTTATCTATATGGTAATCTTTTACAGAAATATCAAGCTGAGCAAGATATTACATGTTTGACACTAAAAACCAACAAATGCATTGTATTCGCCTGGACCCTAATTCACTAAACTCTCGCAACTTTGCGATCTCACAGTGCAATGCAAAAAGACTTGCAAAGAGAATGCTTTGTTGTCTAGCAGAGCCTAAGAGACCTTTTTGAATTAGGCCCCTGCTAAACACTGCATTTTAGGGTGGCACTTTGAATATTTGGGTGGGTGGGGTTTTGTGAGAATGCACCCCCCTTGGATCTGCACCTGATCAGACTTCTGCTTTTAAAGATGATGAATGCCCATTTCTTTCCATTGAACGCCTCAACAAAGTTGATTTTTCTGCTGTATTAAATGCAAATGGTAAAGCAATTTACGCTGCATTGATGGATTTTTTTTTATTAATAATTGTAACTCATTTCTTCTGCATCCAGATGCTGCTGTTAGAAATCGAAAGTCTATTGATTTGTGGGTGAAAAGTCATTTTGTTACAGACTGTATTAAAGTAATTTCCATGTTGTATCAAAGAGTGGTATTCAATCACCTTTGGGAATTTACTGGTTGAGGTTTAAGACAAATGATTACACTGAAACCTCACAAAACCAGACCCCTCTGTAAACCGGAAATTCCTTCAAAATGAGATGTTTTTCATGGTCCCTTTTGTGAATATCATCACAGAACAAAGAAAAGAAGGCATGTTTTATTTAACGACGCACTTAACACATTTTATTTACGGTTATATGGCATCAGACATGTGGTTAAGGACCACACAGATATTGAGAGAGGAAACCCGCTGTCGCCACTTCATGGGCTACTCTTTCTGATTAGGCGCAAGGGATCTTTTATATGCACCATCCCAAAGACAGGGTATTACATACCACAGCCTTTGATATACCAGTCGTGGTGCACTGGCTGGAATGCGAAATAGCCCAATGGGCCCACCGACGGGGATCGATCCCACACCAACCGCACATCGAGCGAACGCTGTACCACTGGGCTACGTCCCGCCACTCACAGAACAAAACCTCTCTAAACCAGATACATAATATGTAGCTGTTAAAACTGGACATTTTAAATCATGATCATCACTTTTTAGTTTCTCTCCTGCTTTTAATGTTAGATCTATAATCCTTGTTAAGTTCAAGGGCAGTTTTTTCGAGATATTATTAAAGGTTAGGTTTTAAGGTATGCATGGTAATAGGAAACAAAGTCGTCCCCCCCCCCCCCATTCTGTTTCTTGCTTGTCATTAAACATTTTGTTGTCATTTCTATTTCAGTGTAATAACATTCCACTGGAAAGCAAACACTTTCTCCCGATGAAAAGCCGATACTTTCATCAGATGGAAGTTGCTGTGGGACTCTATGATAACTAATAAACTTCAGGGAATCGGTGCCAGGATTAAATTACCATGCAGTGAAAAGAGATAAAAACATCACAGGGCTTCTAGAATTTTTATAAAATCCACTAGCCATGGGATCAGTGATTTTAAAAATTTACTAGCCACGATTAAAAATTCACTAGCCCTACTTTACTTAAAGCTAATACAATAATAAATAATAGTAATAATCGAGTATGTCACTTGAAGAGGGAGATAGAGCTTAAAAACACTAACATTGGGGGGTTGGGGTGAGGGCAGAATATTCATATTTACAAAATAGACTTAACGGCAACATATGACAAAAACAAAAATTCACTAGCCGTTGGGCATGGTAATAGTAGTTATTTATTAGCCCAACATTGAATATCACTAGCCCTGGAAGTGGGGCTACCATAATCTAGAAGCCCTGCATCAACATTACTATGCAACCATTATGCAGTCAAAATTTATCATTTCAAATTCTGATGTTTGTTGTGTTACAATTTTAAAAAAGCAAGTTGTGTGTTTCTGGGAACCCGACCATACTGTTTGATAATTGGCTGATCCTAATTTTTGTTTTGATGTATTTCAAAAAAAAAAAAATCAATTTTGTAGGTGATATGAGCACATACATATTATTTCGGAGAGGAGTTATTGTGGTAAAACAAAAGAAAAGATAAAGGCCTCCCCACCAAAAAAACCTCACCTACTCGGTATACTTTTTTATAGGGATGTTCTCTGAAACACAAATTGTTTTTGGGCCTAAGATGTTTTAAATGTAATAACTGCAACATTAATTTTATTATTTGTGTTTTACTTTTCACTATAATTATCAAGGATTATTCTTATCATGTTAGTTACATACCTTGTGTAGTTTAGAAACAATCATTTGGAGTTAGGGGAGTGCAAGCTATTAAAGTTTTGTTTAGGTTTTTGTTTTTGGCTTAGTAAAAGTGGGAAAAGCACACTCTGTTTATCATGCCTGTTGTTTTTATATTATAAAAAGTCATCATAATGCTCATTCAGTGTTTACATTTTTATTCCAAGGATTTCCATAAATTATATAAAATACACGTAAGCAATAAACATAGTATATTTTAAAGTTAGAAACCAGCATATTCTTCCCGGCAGAAAACATACTGTACATTTTGTGTGGCATTTTTTGCCTGCTCTCTGTTAATTACGAGTCTGTGTAATTATCTGCCTAATTATGCTGTATCCATTTCTCCTAGTAGCTGTTTAATACAATAAATATAATTTATTTAGATTTATTATATTTAAAAAAATAAGGGATTATATTTATTCCTTTTTTATAGTATGGAAGCTAGTACCCAAACAATACACAGGCCTTATTCTGTATATTTTTTTTTTTTAAATATTATTATTTTTTAAACTATAAAGTACTTGTATGTATTTTATTTTTTATTGAGAAGACACTAATTAAATCAAACAAGTTTGAGCCACACCATATGTGGCTACAGTTAGAAAGAGCTCATACTATCGAAAGTGGCTAAAAAATATCCATGGATTATGTTTGTTATAAAATGTCCACAGGTGATGTTCTTATTTATTTTCAGTGTACTATTATTTAAGAATTGACCACAATTATTTCAGGTTCATGCAAGTATGAATTGAAAAAATTATGTGCAAACTGTATGACTTGCTGTTTACAAATTGAATCTTTCACGTTGGTATACATTTTTTAAAATGGTTTTTGTATCGTTCACGTGTGTGTTTTTTTCAAAATATCTAAATATGGTTGCCTGAATAATCCTGTTGCACAAAAGTAGTGCGAATCAGTGTGGAGGTGGAGGTGGGTGGGTAGTAGGTTTAGCTTAAATTTTTTCTGTTCATCGAGTTATGAATGTAAAAAAGTAAGCACCTCCGGACCAATCAGATTGCCGTAAAGTGTGTACAAAATTTAATTATATTGGTATGAGGTTTTATGTGTATGTATGTACATGTATGTAGGTATGTGTGTCACTTGGTGTGTGTGTGTGTTTCTTAGAGTTTTGTATTGTATATATTCAAGTATATAGATCTCAAGCTGGCTTACATGTATTTAATAAACCAGGTAGAACTAGCACTTTTTTACTCTTCAAATCTATAAACTTGAAATGAGAATGGGCCGTGCAGAAAACAAATTCCTGATCATTTAGTGTTTAACATGGCTAAATAAACATAATTTTTGTGCACACTAATTAATGCAGCAAATGCTAAATATACAGAACTTCACATATATGTAGGTTGTTTTTGCTTCCTATTTATTGCACTCGTTTATTTTGCGCAAGAATATATACCACGAGACAGTGTAGCGGTCGAGTGTTATGTTCTTTCGCAAAATAAACGAGTGCAATAAATAGAAAGTGAAAACAAGGTACATGTACGTGAAGTTCTGTATTACATACCTTCTTTTATGTGTTACAGAAACGTTTTTTAATTCAACATCATAATAACACTTTGTTAAATCTATTATCAAAACTCCTTTCATGGATTTACTTAACGTTAAGAATCATACTCTACGGCAGCCTTGTGAAATGTTCAAATACAATGTGATGTAATTTGTAAATCATCTATGATGTCGGTAAATAAAAGGTGCTAACTGCAGTAACAATAAAACAGGAATTCCCCATTTAAAAGTTCCAGTCAAGATCGCACATATGTGCGATACAAATTAAATTTATCACATGGTTTCAAAATGTCTTTATCATTATAAAAAGATTGAATACGTATGTCATAAATGAGTGTACTGTTTGAAGCTAGAAGATACAATATTGAATTATAAATGCAAATTATATCGAAAGTGAAAAAAATTTAAAGGTTCATTATTGTAGTTTCAAATACCATGTTTCATTATTTTCACTTTAATTCTATTTTTGATAAATAGCTATGAATTAGTTGATCCTACATTTCATCTTTTCATAATTATCTCATGAATATCAAAATTATGATTTTCTATTTGTAAACTGTTGTTTTCCCTTTAGACTTAGTTTAAAAATGGAAAGTACACATGTATGTACACAGAAAAATATTTGTGACCTTTTTTAACTGAATATATGCTGGTTGTTGGCCTCTCTCTCCTGGGAACTTCGACCTCAATTTTTATTTTTTCATTCGACTGCAAGGAGTTATGAATAAACAGTGTGTTACAATACCTACCGTACATGTAAAATCATGT
The DNA here is from genome assembly GCF_016097555.1 of Gigantopelta aegis. NCBI lineage: Eukaryota > Metazoa > Mollusca > Gastropoda > Neomphalida > Peltospiridae > Gigantopelta > Gigantopelta aegis. The sequence continues at coordinate 40,022,503 of NC_054701.1, forward strand.
CATCCTCTAAAAATTATTTAGCACTGAAATGCTGAGCATGTTCGTAATAAAATACTTGTTAATAAAAGAAAATAATTATATATACACATTTTAAAAAATTTCATTTCTGTCATTATTATTTGTAATGGACTAACCACTGTGATGTTTAAAGATGTAATTATACCTGGAGTTTGTTATGCTGTGATTGCGTTCAACATTCAGATATTCATTAATTTATATCTGTAGTAGCATTATTTCGTTTCTTCATTTGTATTCATATAATTGCTTTCTTTTTAAGATAAAATATGACATTCACAGCAAGTAGTAGATATTCAAACAGCACATGATAATAGGAATGATATATTACTTATAATAATAGTAGAGACAAATGAAAATCATGAAAATTTACACTAGCCATGATTACAAATTCACTAGCCCTACTTTAAATAAATACAATTTTACTAATTGTAATAATCAGATACATGTACATGTATGTCATCTAAAGAGGGAGATAGAGCTTAAACTCTCTTAGATTTAGGGTGGGAAGAGGGCAGGATATTCATATTTACAAAATAAAGACTTAAATGCAGAATTTGACACGGTGTTTTTTTTCCACTAGCCATCGGGCTAGTTATAATAGTTATTTACTACCCCAACACTGAATATCATTGGCCATGTGAGTGGGGCTAGCACAATCTAGAAGGCCTGGTGACATATATATATATATATATATATATATATATATATATATATATATATATATATATATATATATATATATATATAATGCTGCTATTAAATGTTTATGGCAGGATATAGAGGTATGCCTGAACCAGTCAAGGTAGTACATTTATTTAGTAATTAAAAAAACCTTTACACTTCTCTAAATGCATGAATCTGTGTGAACATTTTGGATTAACTGAAATCCAATGATAGGGTGGGGCATACTGTCCAAGTTGTCCTGTAATAAGCACTATTTTTTAGATGTGCCCAACGTGTTTGTTTAGGTTCAGCATTGGCCATGATAGTACATGTTAATGTTTTGCTGCTGCATATGTTTTTCTAAAATTCCATACTTATTCATATTTAAAAAAAATCAAAAAATCACGTATGCATTTTGAATTGTATACATATATAGCTTACTAATATATTAATTGAATGATGCTCTGTTAAAAATTTAATTTAACTGCATAATAACTGGAGCTTGTAGAATGCTCATGTAAATAATGTTCAGATGAGTATCAGTATTAATTATTACTCTGAACATTTTAAAATCTTAATTCCTATGATCTCTCAATACATGCTCTGACATTCAAACTTGGTTTATTCAATAAAGATGTGTTTGTGAGATGAGTCATCATCATCATCATATCCCTGCATCATATATACCCCCCCCCCCCCCAAAAAAAAAAAAAAAAAAAAAAGTGTTTAATGTTTAAAACGTTATGTTGAGCAATTGTGTAAACGAAGGTAAACTTGATATATATATTTTTTTAAAATGCAACATATTATCTTATGCATAGCTGGCTTTATTAATACAGTGAAACTTGTCAAACCCGGACCCTCTGTAAATCGGAATTCCTCCAAAACCGGACATTCTTCACGGTCCTTTTTAAAAAATCAGTACAGAAAATAATCTCTTAAAACTGAATACCTCTTAAAACCAGATATTTTACTTGGTTCCTAGGGGGACTGGCCTCGGTGACGTAGTGGTAGGCCATCGGTCTACAGGCTGGTAGGTACTGGGTTCGGATCCCAGTTGAGGCATGGGATTTTTAATCCAGATACCGACTCCAAACCCTGAGTGAGTGCTCTGCAAGGCTCAGTGGGTAGGTGTAAACCACTTGCACCGACCAGTGATCCATAACTGGTTCAATAAAGGCCATGGTTTGTGCTATCCTGCCTGTGGGAAGCGCAAATAAAAGATCCCTTGCTGCTAATCGGAAGAGTAGCTCATGTAGTGGCGACAGCGGGTTTCCTCTCAAAATCTGTGTGGTCCTTAACCATATGTCTGACGCCATATAACCGTAAATAAAATGTGTTGAGTGCGTCGTTAAATAAAACATTTCTTTCTTTCCAGCCTCCGTGGTATAATGGTAAAAGCTGGTAGGTACTGGGTTCGCATCCCGGTACTGGCTCCCACCCAGAGCGAGTTCATGACTGAATAGGTAGGTGCAATGCTAGGTTCAGACTACCAACTTATCACAACAGAGTTGACTAACTCGCTGAGCTCACGACTTCTACGACTGTCCAGGGGCGAGACTGGTTTAGAGGGGTTTCACTGTATATCATTTTATACATGGTGGTGGTGCATGATTTAGAAAATGATATTTTTTTTAAGGATGGGTGTGTTAAGTATTGTGTTTCATCCATGGTGAGTGTTACATTAAAAAATAATTCATAAGTGGTGTACATTAATTTTATTCTGTGAGTGGTAGGTATTTAATTAAAAAAAAAAATTGTTTGTTTAACCTCACACTTGACATATACTAATGTTCTGGACCCTCTAAAATGAAACATAATGTGCCAAATGTACGAAGCCTTTTTAACATAAACGCAAGTATTTAAACATTGTAAATATATGTAGTTATATGCGTGTAAGACAGTTTTTGTAAATTTGGCCCAACATGTTTATTTGCATGTTAGTACAGGTATATTGAAAATACAGTAGTTTGTCTCTTTTTTTTTTACTCAAGATTTTGTGAATTTTACTCTTTAATTTAAAAAGTTAAAACTGAGTTATTTTAGCACATATTATCTATATCACATTTATCTCTAAAACTGTGTGGAGAACTATTACTTTGGTTTGTTTTGTCCCGTTGTAATTTGTGCATTGTTTTGAAATGTGTACTTGACAAACTTGCAAACTGTATGATTTTTGAAACATTTACATTGATACGAAGTTGTATCCAAAGTTTCAGTTCAGTTGAGTTCAGTTTGACATTTATGATTTCTATTGTTGGCTGTTATTTATTAAAATGAGTGGGAAAAAAAATCTATTTTAATCATATTTCTGTTATAACCATATACTATTGTTTTTAATGAATAAAATGTTTGTTTTTCTTTTTTTTTTATTCTGTTGTTTTTATGTTGGGGAGATGAATGGATGTTTTTGGCCGTTGATAATTTGGTCTCACGTAGTAGACATGTATGAGGATCAAGTACCATCTGTATGTGAATGTGTATAAAGACATCATGTCACCAGTCTCTGTGCACTGGCCTCGGTGGCGCAGTGGTTAAGCCATCGAACTACAGGCTGGTAGGTACAGGGTTCGCAGCCCGGTACCGGCTCCCACCCAGAGCGAGTTCTTACGGGCTCAATGGGTAGGTGTACACCCTCTTCTCTCTCACTAACCTCTAACCAACTATTACATATATATATAATGCTGCTATTAAATGTTTATGGCAGGATATAGAGGTATGCCTGAACCAGTCAAGGTAGTACATTTATTTAGTAATTAAAAAAACCTTTACAGTTCTCTAAATGCATGAATCTGTGTGAACATTTTGGATTAACTGAAATCCAATGATAGGGTGGGGCATACTGTCCAAGTTGTCCTGTAATAAGCACTATTTTTTAGATGTGCCCAACGTGTTTGTTTAGGTTCAGCATTGGCCATGATAGTACATGTTAATGTTTTGCTGCTGCATATGTTTTTCTAAAATTCCATACTTATTCATATTTAAAAAAAAACAAAAAATCACGTATGCATTTTGAATTGTATACATATATAGCTTACTAATATATTAATTGAATGATGATCTGTTAAATTTTTTATTTAACTGCATAATAACTGGAGCTTGTAGAATGCTCATGTAAATAATGTTCAGATGAGTATCAGTATTAATTATTACTCTGAACATTTTAAAATCTTAATTCCTATGATCTCTCAATACATGCTCTGACATTCAAACTTGGTTTATTCAATAAAGGTGTGTTTGTGAGATGAGTCATCATCATTATCATATCCCTGCATCATATATACCCCCCCCCCCCCCCCCAAAAAAAAAAGTGTTTAATGTTTAAAACGTTATGTTGAGCAATTGTGTAAACAAAGGTAAACTTGATATATATATTTTTTTTAAATGCAACATATTATCTTATGCATAGCTGGCTTTATTAATACAGTGAAACTTGTCAAACCCTCTGTAAATCGGAATTCCTCCAAAACCGGACATTCTTCACGGTCCTTTTTAAAAAATCAGTACAGAAAATAATCTCTTAAAACTGAATACCTCTTAAAACCAGATATTTTACTTGGTTCCTAGGGGGACTGGCCTCGGTGACGTAGTGGTAGGCCATCGGTCTACAGGCTGGTAGGTACTGGCTTCGGATCCCAGTTGAGGCATGGGATTTTTAATCCAGATACCGACTCCAAACCCTGAGTGAGTGCTCCGCAAGGCTCAGTGGGTAGGTGTAAACCACTTGCACCGACCAGTGATCCATAACTGGTTCAATAAAGGCCATGGTTTGTGCTATCCTGCCTGTGGGAAGCGCAAATAAAAGATCCCTTGCTGCTAATCGGAAGAGTAGCTCATGTAGTGGCGACAGCGGGTTTCCTCTCAAAATCTGTGTGGTCCTTAACCATATGTCTGACGCCATATAACCGTAAATAAAATGTGTTGAGTGCATCGTTAAATAAAACATTTCTTTCTTTCCAGCCTCCGTGGTATAATGGTAAAAGCTGGTAGGTACTGGGTTCGCATCCCGGTACTGGCTCCCACCCAGAGCGAGTTCATGACTGAATAGGTAGGTGCAATGCTAGGTTCAGACTACCAACTTATCACAACAGAGTTGACTAACTCGCTGAGCTCACGACTTCTACGACTGTCCAGGGGCGAGACTGGTTTAGAGGGGTTTCACTGTATATCATTTTATACATGGTGGTGGTGCATGATTTAGAAAATGATATTTTTTTTAAGGATGGGTGTGTTAAGTATTGTGTTTCATCCATGGTGAGTGTTACATTAAAAAATAATTCATAAGTGGTGTACATTAATTTTATTCTGTGAGTGGTAGGTATTTAATTTAAAAAAAAATTTTTTTTGTTTAACCTCACACTTGACATATACTAATGTTCTGGACCCTCTAAAATGAAATATAATGTGCCAAATGTACGAAGCCTTTTTAACATAAACGCAAGTATTTAAACATTGTAAATATATGTAGTTATATGCGTGTAAGACAGTTTTTGTAAATTTGGCCCAACATGTTTATTTGCATGTTAGTACAGGTATATTGAAAATACAGTAGTTTGTCTCTTTTTTTTTTACTCAAGATTTTGTGAATTTTACTCTTTAATTTAAAAAGTTAAAACTGAGTTATTTTAGCACATATTATCTATATCACATTTATCTCTAAAACTGTGTGGAGAACTATTACTTTGGTTTGTTTTGTCCCGTTGTAATTTGTGCATTGTTTTGAAATGTGTACTTGACAAACTTGCAAACTGTATGATTTTTGAAACATTTACATTGATACGAAGTTGTATCCAAAGTTTCAGTTCAGTTGAGTTCAGTTTGACATTTATGATTTCTATTGTTGGCTGTTATTTATTAAAATGAGTGGGAAAAAAAATCTATTTTAATCATATTTCTGTTATAACCATATACTATTGTTTTTAATGAATAAAATGTTTTTTTTTTTTTTTTTTTTTTTCTGTTGTTTTTATGTTGGGGAGATGAATGGATGTTTTTGGCCGTTGATAATTTGGTCTCACGTAGTAGACATGTATGAGGATCAAGTACCATCTGTATGTGAATGTGTATAAAGACATCATGTCACCAGTCTCTGTGCACTGGCCTCGGTGGCGCAGTGGTTAAGCCATCGAACTACAGGCTGGTAGGTACAGGGTTCGCAGCCCGGTACCGGCTCCCACCCAGAGCGAGTTCTTACGGGCTCAATGGGTAGGTGTACACCCTCTTCTCTCTCACTAACCTCTAACCAACTAACAACTAACCCACTGTCCTGGACAGACAGCCCAGATAGCTGAGGTGTGTGCCCAGGACAGCGTGCTTGAACCTTAATTGGATATAAGCACGAAAAGAAGTTGAAATGAAATGTCTCTGTGCGGGGGTGGGACGTAGCCCAGTGGTAAAGCGCTCACCTTTGATGCGCGGTCGGTTTGCGATCGATCCCCGTCGATGGGTCCATTGAGCTATTTCTCATTCCAGCCAGTGCACCACGACTGGTATATCACTATCCTGTTTGTGGGAAAGTGCATATAAAAAATCCTTTGCTGCACTGGAAAAAAATGTAGCGGGGGTTTTCTCTTATAACTACAAGTCAGAAATACCAAATGTTTGACATCCAATAGCTTATGATTAATTAATCATTGTGCTCTAGTGGTGTCGTTAAACAAAAACAAAGTTTAAACTTTTTCCAATCTCTGTACCGATACCGTTACTTTAATTAATTTTCCATTCATTTAGTTATTGTGGTGCTTGTATTCAGTGGGTTAGTGGCTAGTTGTTAATGGTTAAAGGAGACCGGACACCAAAAGACATGTAGTGTGTAATGGATTAAGTTGACCTCAAAGACCGCATTACTCTAACGCCCGGCTCGGTGCTAGGCACCTGTCAGCTGCGCGTCTTAGGTTTGGGGTAAAAACAGAAGTGGGCAGGATTATGCATAGATCTGAACGAAAGCGAGGCAAAACGTCATCGGTGAGAGTTACCAAGCAATGCCGGTACACGTGTTGATTCTTTGGTTGTGCCTTTTAGTCGTCTTTTGTTTTTTTGTCTCCAGGTTTATCGGAAATTTAATTTACAAGATAATTAGTGTTATTATATACTGTCGATGTAATTATATGATGGTTAACTGTGCAGTGTTTAACTGCAACAGTAACAGCAATGCATCCCAAGAAACGACCAACATCATGGTTTCGATTTCCAAAAAAAACCGAAAGTTGTTTTAAAACATGGACGCATTATTGTCGTCGAATGGGCTTTACACCAACTAAATACAGCAGGTTATGGTACATTTACAATGTGAAAATTAAAACAAGTATGTACTTAAGATATAAATTAAATAAAGGTATTGCAATTTGTTCACATACGAATGTTTAAACTTCACATTTATTTACCTATAATTACCAAATTAATTTTCGACAGCCCATAACGACTCCATACTAACGTCTCTTGATCTAGTTGGTTTGTTAACCTCATAATAAAACACCTTCAAAACGTGAATTATTACGTTATGTTTATCGTCAGTTCAGTATATTTTCATTAAAATTAAAATGCTAACACTTGTGGCAGGAACAACATATGTACTCTGGCCAGAAGGAATGATGGTTAAATAATTTTAAAGCTAGTGTCGATTATTAAAGCATAATAAAATTGTACTTTTCAATGCTTTCTGTATGTCATATTAAAAATACTCTACACCAAATAATTATTTTAATACCTACCCTGGGTTTCTACCAGAGGGTGCGGAGGGTAAACTTATATGTATGTACTAAAAAAAATCTCAGAAATTAATATATATATGTTTGATATTTTCAATAGATTATAGTAACATAATTGCTGTTTAAAATTTATAAAAGTGCATGAAATAAAATGTTCAATAAAAAAAAACATTTCAAACCTATAACCACCCAATATACTCCTTTGAATATATTTAGTTTTTACAGGCCCGTAGGAACAACTTGGGGGGGGGTGGGGGGGGTGGGGGTGGGGGGCACTGACAGACTGGGTATAAACTCTACATCAGATTTTGGTTACAATGGCAAAAATTAATGTGATAAAGAAAAGCTCACAAGTGGGGGGGGGGGGGGGGGCACCCCTCCACCCCCCACTTCCTACGGGCCTGTTTTATTACGTACCCTCTAATTATTTTCTGGCAGAAAACCTGGTACCTTTGGTACAGGTTGAAACAATTGGTCGTCTAATTTTCGACTGTTACCATAAAATAATATAATTAATCACTTTTGGCATTTAGCAATTTAAAGCAAAATTAACAATAGTTACCACATGGAATAAGCATCATATATTATTTTGTTTTACCTGTAATATATTTGACCTGTAATATATTTTCATCAGGACTTCCTTCTTCCTCCATGAATGATTAAAGAAAATAACACTGGATATATTGTAATTATTTTAATTTTATTCCAATATATAACAAATGTGTTTTATGTCAGTATGTGGAGCAAACTACCTGAAACAGTTGGTTTGAAATCATGATTAGAAAATCATAAAGATAAAAGGAAGTGGGGGATACAGTCTCTAGTGAGGGATACAAACTAGATTTTTTATCTTTTTATCGTCTTTATTTATGCAAACTAGTGAACGTTTAAAACTTACATTTTCTTCCTAGAGTGTGTGATAGAGAACAAGCCCCTAGGCCCGCCCCTCCCCAGTTCCTATGGGCCTGTTGTATTTTATATTCATAAATGCAAAAATTACATAATAATATTGTCGATAAGACATATTAGTTGTAAAGTGATTGTCAGTATGTGGCAACAGTATATTTTCCAACATTTCTGTGTTTCTGTACCCGGCTGTGGACAGTTTCGGCAGACTAGTAACACATTTTCTTAATAATTAAAAATACACGGTTTAACCAAACACATTAAAACTTGGAGGGTAACTAGTTGAGAGAACAAAGTTTTTTGCTAAATTATTATATCTTGCTTTGGTGAGGAGGGGACGCTTTTTGCAAATTTGCGAAATCGGCCTATGGAATATCCACTGACGTGTCATATTTACATCTATGCTGAACAAGATTTATGATGAAATATTATTACATTTTGTGTGCTTTTCTTCTAATTAGGTCCATTTGCTTCAGTTTACATTAAAAATGTCATAAAAAATTATGTTTTAAAAAATGCTTGTATGCTAGTCTATGACCGTGTGGCTTCCGTGTCTTCGTCGGCAGTTGATTCATCAAAATTTTCGTCTAAGACAACATTTCCAGGATTGGGGACAAAGTCTTTGATAAGTGGTTCAAACTGATACGGTTTGATACAGTAGCACAAGCTGGACACAGTTCTTCGTCACTCGAATCGCTAAGTTCGTCCGTGCTGCTTGGTAGTTTCTTCAGTTTTCCTCTCATCGATGACGTCACGGGTCTAGCTCATCAATTGTCGACAGTTTCCGGCAAACATCGGAGATCGGCGAAAAAAACAACCCAACCAAGGCTTGCACGCTTAACTTAGTCACTAAGGGGAGCGCGGTAGTTGCGTGTTGTGGTTTATGACGGCAAACAATTCATTACGCCGTATATATGATTTGGTGTCCGGTCTCCTTTAAGAGTGAAGTCTGTGTACTGTGTAGTGGACCAATACCTATCCACCGGTTTGTTAAACTTGCCATGGGTCGTAGCTAGTACCTACCAGTCTTAATTCAGATGGCTTACAGGAACATTCCTGAGTTTGCTGCAATGTTTAAGATGTTGTCCACTAACAGACTTTTTAACGATTGTAATTACATATCAAATATATTTTTTCTGCATAAAATATTAGTGGCTGTATATTAAATGTGTTTCTGATCGTTCTAATATTTGTACTGGGTTACATTTCATTTTATTTCCTAAAATATACATTTTTTTGTACGTACGAAATTATCTGAGGACAAAATCCAGTTTGGGCTTCTTACAAATATTAAGACGACCAGAAACACATTGAATATAGAGACACTGATATTCTACACAAGAAAATATATTTAATATGTAAGTTTAATCGCAGAAGTATTTTATTAGTCAGAAACATCTTACAGTGCTGCAAACTCAGGAATGTCCCTTTAACCACTACACCACATACGTTTTTTTCCACCCATACAGCAAATACTAGTATGTCATTAAAATGGTTGCACCCATTGGACCCTCTGGATCTGCCTGTATAATATATTGACATGTTATGTCTCTGCATAGCCTTGAAAGCATTCCCACACCATTTCGTGCAGTGACATCAATGGAATTCTCGACATGCATTAATGGCCTCAAGCATAATTATCCACATTGACATCTAGCTATCTGTGGGGGCGGGATCTAGCCCAGTCGGAAGAATGGTCGCCCTAGGTACTTCCTGTTTAAACCAATATCCCGCAACTGGTACATCAAAGGAAATATCTAGCAGGTTTCCTTTTAGTTTACAGGCGATGATTAATCAATCAAAGTGCTCTAGCGGTGTCGTTAAACAAAACAAATGTTAGCTTTTTAGCTTTATGTTACTCCAATTTAAAAGCATGTATCTAGTTAGTTAGTATGTTGTGGGAGGGTTAAAAACACTCCATACGATAGGATTAAAAGCACTTCCCGTGCTATGTGGATACTGGTCTTGTTGAAGCACGTGAAGCTGTACCACTTTATTTAATACCTTCCCAATGGGCCAGCATATTTTCTTACCCCAACTAATAAATGAAAACATCTCGTCACAGCAGGCAAAGGAACATGGGCAATAAAGGACACCTGTTGGGTCCAAGACTTGCAAGATATCACATTGGACATCCAGATATCGGAAAGTACTTCCAGCACCAAAAGCAACCCATAGCTAAAAACATTACTTTTCTCAGATGTTGCTGCTATGACTAGAAGCAAGAATTTTGTCCATTGTGTGTATTTGGATATATGACCAGAAAAAACTTCGGTTGTACGGAAATGGATAATCTAAACAATAAAATATAAGTAATGTTTGATTTCAGTGATTATAAACGGCTCTAATAGTGAAAAATATGCCTTAGTGTTTAAAAACTAGGGTCTGTCCCTTTAATGACACATTGGGTAGGTGTAACACCACTACACCCTCTTCTCTGTCACTAACTACAAACAACTAATAACTAACCCACTGTCCTGGACAGATAGCTGAGGTGTGTGCCCAGGAGAGCGTGCTTGAACCTTAATTGGATATAAGCATGAACAATTAGTATACTTTCTAAAAAGAGCAGTCACGTAACCCTCTTGAGTCCTGATTTTTAAAAAGTCTATTTTATTATTATTATTATTTTTTTTTTTTACAGAATATAGAGTGAACAGAGAAATTGTATTGAAATACTGTAGATTACCTTTTTATGTCTCACCCCCACCCGTTAAAAAAAAAGCTTGCAGTCGCCCTGCATCATTATGTCCGAATTGTACAGATATATAAAAAACATTACCGGGTATACCAATTCATGGCACCAGCATTCATTCCAGTAATGAGCAATTCAAAATATTAGACTTTTATATTTATTTGAACAAAATAATTTTTAATAGTGTTTCTTACATTAGTAAATCCGCAAGTAGGGTTTATTTAAAAGATAAAGAGACATTTTCAGCCGTTCAAACAAGCCATTTGTTTGTGCAGCCGATGGGTGTCTAGAAGTGATTTGCGAATTCCTGTTAGTCGGTCAGAGTAAACATAGATTCGGTCAACACGTATTATTGATATTCATCGACCGCAGACTCATGCGTTTCAAATTCAGTATGCTTTATGATTATCTATATATGTTTGAGAAGAGTGGTTTCTTAATTGGGCTTACGAACTAATATAGACAAAATAGAGGTATAATAATAATATCCACAGGGACGGATCTGTGATTTTATAAAGGGGGTGGGGATGGGGGGAAATCTACACATTTTTAGAAAGGGGTTTTTATGATTATATATGTTTGAGAAAAGTGCTTTCTTAATTGGAGTTACGAACTAGTATAGGCTAGACAAAATAGGGGTATAGTAATAATATCCCCAAGGACGGATATATGATTTTGTAAGGGGGGGGGGGGGGTTGGTGGTGGTCCACAAAATTCTAAAGAGAGCTTTATGATTATCTATATATGTTTGAGAAGAGTGGTCTCTTAATTGCAGTTAGGAATTAGTATAGACAAAATAGAGGGTATATAATAATATTCCCAGGGACGGATTTAAGATTATTTTAAAGAGGGGGGGGGGGGGGTCCACAAAATTGTAAAGAGTACTTTATAATTATCTACATATGTTTAAGAAGAGTGGTGCTTAAAGAGGCATTCCTTAGTTTGCTGCAACTTTTAATATGTTGTCGACTAACAGAGCCTTTTTAACGACTGAAATTATATATCAAATATATTTTTTTGTTTTGCATAAAATATTAGTGGCTTTATATTAAACGTGTTTCTGATCTTTCTAATATTTTTACTAGGTTAAATTTCATTATATTTCCTAAAATATTATTTTTTCGTACGTACGAAATTATTTGAAGACAGATTCCAGTTTGGTCTTCTTACAAATATTAAGACAACCAGAAACACATTGAATATACAGACACTGATATTCTAAACAACAAAATATATTTAATATGTAAGTTTAATCGTAGAAGTATTTTATTAGTCGGAAACATCTTACAATGCAATAAACTCAGGAATGTCCTTTTAATTGGAGTTAGGAATTAGTACAGACAAAACAGAGCCGGTGTAAGGATCCGCGGGGCTTGTAGCACAAATAGTAGCGGGGCCCTCTACCCAGGATATATATTTTGCAACCCCCTCGGGGAGAGTGGAAACATGACCTGAGGAAAATAAATGTACACATCAAACGCTTGGATTGTAGCACGTGCTACATGTGCTACTAGAATAAACCGGCTCTAAGACAAAATAGGGGTAAAATAATAATATTCCTAGGGACATATCCCGAATTTTGTACGGTGTGTGTGTGGGGGGGGGGGGGGGGGGGGGGGGAACTAATGTAATTTGACTTTGCCAAAGGCAAATAAGCCGAAATCTCAAGGCATGCTGAACAGAAGGAATGTTTGAAGAATAAACAAGATACACAGAGACGCGTTTTCAGGCCAATTTGGTGTTAATTATTGTGGATGGGTCAATTAACAAAAAAGTCATTAAGAAGGACATTTCAAACGAGCGGGCGGAGGGAATTACGGCGCCCCTGTGACCGTTTTCTGGACCCACCAACGATTCAGCATATATATATATATATGGCCTTTTACCTCATTTGTTTAGTTTCTCGAGACTCAATAGAGTGACCATACATACAGATTACATTATGTACAGCCAATGGGAAGTCGTCTACTATTCAGTGAGAATGCTGAGAACCAATCGAATTACCCCACCAGTAACTGCGTGTCCGTTTGTCCGTTTGTCGATCAGAGAATTACAATGGAACTTTACTTTGACAGAAAATAAACCCAAAGCTTTTACATGACATGGCCATATAAACACATTTAATTTATAATTTTTAAGATGATTGAAAAAGTAAAGACATAATCAGGGTCAAAACTTAAACAAAAAAACGTCTTTATGACGATCATCTTGTGACCGTTATAGCAAGTTCAACCTGTGATTTTGGGTGGAAAATAGTGACCGCTGGCCGTTTGGACAGGTGACCGTTATGTACAGGTCAAATAAAGAAGGAAATGCATTGGAGGGATTTATAGTGGCCGTTATAGGCAGGTGACCGTTATGTACAGGTGACCGTTAGACCAGGTTCGACTGTATATATATATATTAATTTTGTGCAAATGAAATTTATTGATAAATAATACATTTAGAAATCTGTATTCTACTTCTCTGTCAGTTTGCTACATTAAAAGATGCACTCTCGAGCATGTGTGTGTATATGTAACACATATTACTTACTAGTATAGAGACAATGGGGGTAAAAAACCAAAACAAAATTCAGCTTCTCTTTGTTTATTTATTTAAAAAATATATATATATATAATTGTTAAAGTACTAATATACCACCATACAGGAATAGTAATTTTTCTTAATTTATCATCATCATCATCATCATCAGCATCATCATCATCAACATCATCATCATCATCGTCATCACCATCATCATCATCATCACCATCATCATCATCACCATCATCGTCATTATTATTAACTGAAAGTTGATGATATTATATACCCAAATATAAAAATACACCTGCAGTTTTATTGCTATCAACGATTATTTACCATTTGCTTTATTCTTTAAAGAAAAAAAAAAATGTATACAATGTTTTTAAAAAGGCAGTTGGTAATAATAGTAGAGAGCAATAACCCACGTCTGATAGGCAGCTAAGACCTATTGTATTGCAACCATAGGCGTACGGGCTCCCATTTTTGTAAGGGGGCAGGCTGATTTTTCCCCGAATTAAACGAAAATACTCCGAATCTGGATAACAACATTTATTCATATTAGCATTATTGCCAAACAGCTATATAGGGTTGCAAACGAATCACGACGGTTTTTTTTAAACAAATGACTGACTGACTGACTGACTGAATGAATGAATGTTTAACGACACACTAGCACGAAAAATACATCAATCAACTATTGGGTGTCAAACTAAATCATTTGTGAAAGACACAATAAAACATATTAACATTAAATAATAATAAAAAAATCTTCAACAATAGAATATAATATAATAGATGTTTTAAAACATGAATTACAATTAACCGAACGATTTAACTATTGGGCAGAATGGAGAAAATACATAGTGAAAAAGTTTTAAGCCCGAATATCTTTGTCGTTTTTGCCCGAATTAGAGGATGTTAGAGTTTTCCTCCCCCCGCTCCCTGTCTCGTACGCAACATTATGATTGCAACTTTAATTTCCAAGACGCCAAAATGACTTGTACAAGTTAGACCGAGATGACCCCAGCCATGCGTAGTACTTTGCTACCTGTCTCTTCCCACTTGCCTTAGACAAAGTTAACGATGATTTACTTGCGTCATCATTTACCCCGCTGCCATATCCCATAAACAGAATATATCACTGTCTGGACCGCGTGTTTACTTCGCAGTTCTGGGAAATGGCGATATGACCGGGGTCTCACCATGTGCATCCATCAAATTTTCACGATTGGAAAGTATGGCTTTGTCAACTGTAAATATACGTCCACAAAGGGTTTAATTTCTTTGAAGCTCCGGATTGACGTTGAGGAACCAATTTCCTATAATATATATATATATATATATAATAACACTCTTCGTCTAAACCAAATAGCTACGGGTTGAGCCTAACTTATTATGCATCTACCAAGGGCCGATCCAGGGGATATTTTAAGGATGGGAACAAGGGACTAATTCCTGAAAATAGAACTTCAGTAAAAGTTTAGCATTCATGATTTGAAAATTGTTAACAAATTGTTAAAAACAGGGGGAAGTGGATTTTTTTTTTTTTTTACACGAACAGGTACCCCCTGGTCTCATCCATCACAGTTGCACTTGTCTACTACTTTGAAACGCGCATCCTTATGATTACTAGAAAACTCAAGGTAAGCCGTAGCAATGTGGTGCTCGGTTATTAGGCCTACTTGAAACAACAACAACAAACAAAAATATATAAAACCTCAACCCCTGTCCCCAACCCCCTAACCCCCCAAAACCCCCAAACAACAAAACCTCAAACAAAAACAAAGCTCCACAAAACCAAAATCTTTAATAACACAACCAGAATATATATATATATATATACTGAACAAAAAAAAAAACTTCCGCTAACTTTGCTTGAACATAACTTGATGAAAACAAACCGGGGGAATAATTATTATATATGCGTTTAAAGAGTGTTCCAGGGTGCATCGTTTGGTGCAAAAATCATGGCCATAGGTTAACAGAAACTGGGAGAAATTTTGACCAAGTGTGGTAGGGGTTAAAAATAAAAACACCCACTTAATAACGGGTATGACCACCTCTTGAATTGACCACTGCAGTGCATCGCAGGCGCATAGAATTGACTAAAGTGTTGATTTCTGCCTGTGGAATATTGTTCCATTCCTGAATGAGCGCTTGACGAAGTTCGTTGACGTTAGCGGGTGGGTTGGGACGACGCCTCAATCGTCTGTCCAGACTATCCCAGACATGCTCGATGGGGTTGAGATCAGGACTTTTAGCGGGCCAGTCATCAATGAAATCAATGTTATTTGTCCTAAGAAAATTTACAGTGTCTCTAGCTGTATGAGAGGTGGCATTATCATGCTGAAAAATCGAGATGTTGGTGTTGTTATGGAACAGAGGAATGACGTGATGAGCGAGAATGTCATCGCGGTAACGTTGAACATTTAAATTGCCATCAATGACGACTAGTGGTGAACGATAACCATGGGCAATGGCTGCCCAGACCATGACACAACACCCACCCACGAAACGATCTCGTTCAAGAACACAACAGTCAGCATAGCGTTCATTTCTCCTACGGTAGACACGCACCCTGCCATCACCACGTTGTAAAGAAAATCTGGATTCATCCGAAAAAAGAACGGTATTCCAGCGTCGCCGTATCCAACGAGTGTGTACACGTGCCCAATTAAGACGATTTAGACGATGACGTTGCGTTAAAACGCACCCGACGTAAGGACGTCGTGCATGTAAACCGTTCTCCCGCAGACGATTACGAACAGTTTGCCCATTGATTCGGTTATTATGAAGCCCAGGTGTGTTAGCAGCAGTAGCAGTGGCAGTTTGGAATCGATTGCGCAAATGCGTGTTCATGATATAGCGGTCTTGACGATGATGATGATAACTATTATCCTGTTCAATTATTTAGACCCAAAGTTTTTTGCAAATGTTACGTTTATTTCCTATTCGATATTTGTTTTCTTTGCATTTACATGAAAACAAACCCAAACCCCGACAGGTTTTATATACAAATCATCATATAAAATGCACGAAGTTGACTTAATTCCACTTTTTAAAAATCTCTGTGTCGTTTGAAAGCACGTTATTTCGCCTATAAATAACTAAGGTCATTTGCATATCAAAAGCATCATTCTATAGTGCGTTTCAAACTAATGTTCGGTTCTATCGTCCTATCCGCACAAATCGTAGTATGACCTATATTTAAGTAAATATCTGTAAACATGAAGCAGGCGCGGATTCAGGTGGGGAGTTCAAGTGACAAAACCTCAGTTTGAAAAAAAAATATGTATCAAATATTATAATTATATTGTGGAATACACAAGCGCGCGCGCTGAAGGGAGAGAGAGAGAGAGAGAGAGAGAGAGAGAGAGAGAGAGAGAGGAGAGGAGAGAGAGAGAGAGAGAGAGGATTGAGAGAGACGTCATTTATGTAACGACGCACTCAACATATTTTAAAATCTATGGTTATATGGTTATAGGGAGAGAGAGAGAGAGAGAGAAGAATATGGTATGCATGCGATTGGTGGAGGTGTGACCCTCTGCACAACCCCAACCCCACTTAAGGCTTCTTTTGTATATGGAGCGGGACGTAACTCCGAGGTAAAGCGTTCGCTCATGGTAGGTCGACTGATCGATCCCACATGGTGGACCCATTGGGTTGTGTCTAGTTCCAGCCTGTGCACCACAACTGATGTATAAAGGCTGTGGTATGTGCTATCCTGTCTATGGGATGGTGCATATAAAACGTCCCTTATTGCTTATCAAAATTGCTTATCGGAAACAGTGGCCCATGAGGCGGTAGCGAGTTTCTTTTTGACTGTCATAATGCTCCTTAACCGTTTTGTCTGACGCCACATAAACGTATATCAAGTGCGTTGAGTGTGTCGTTAAATAAACATTTCTCTCGTATGTATGTGTAGTCTATATGCATTTCTAGTCGATTAGTTTATAGTTTGTTAGGTTGTTTGATAGTGAATGATATGGAAATAAATTGTTTGTGGTGTTAAAGAGTTCATGCATACATTAAAGTAATACTCCTGATGGGTATGGAGAAATAACTTAATCAGTCGACGAACTCATTTCTTCATCACTATCTTCGTTAAGGGGGTCTATCACAGGGGATATTTTATTTCTTATAAAACTATTTTGTTTTCTAAAATCTTCTTCGATCTTTATTACATGTTTAACTGCGTCAGAGAAGTGTGTAGGTGTGACAGAGTTCAATGCATGTGCAAGTTCTCTCCGCACCGTGGTCATTTTACCATCATTATGACGAGCTATGTGCCCTTTGACTTGACTCCAGATCAGTACTATCAGATTGAGTTCAGACTGTCTTGGCGGCAGTCTTAGACACAAGTGCCCATGGCGTTCAGCAATATCATCAGTAACAAATTGCTTTGCACATTTGTTACTTTTCACAAGTTCATAAAGAACTGGATTTGTCATGTTACTCTCAAAAGGTATATTTTTGTTTCGTAGCCACGAATGAATTTCTTCCTTTTTAGCGTTTAGTGCAGACATCGTGTAATCTCAGTTAATTTGTTGTGGTAGCTTGCGTTATCCACGACGATAACAGAAGGTTCTGGTAGAGAAGGCATAAGTTGTTCTTCAAACCATTTGATGAAATTGTCATGATTCATCTCACCATGATAGTCTCCGTCTGTTTTTTTTTAGCCTCAAAGATCAATTCACAGCCATCTATCAATCCATATTTATCACAGCCAGCATGACAAATAATAAGTCTTTTTCCCTTCCCAGTCACCTAACAGAGTTTAGGAACTCGATCAGCAGCGTCTGATTTCGGCAGGTGATTGGCGGTACTTGTGCCCGGGTGAATATCTGTCCAGTGGTGGGATGTTGTGTGGTAGACATTCATCCAGGTCTCATCTTGATACACTATTAAATACCCCTGTTCTCGTAAACTGGATATTTCATGGAGATAGAACAGTCTCCTGTCTGATATATTGGCGTCCTCAAAAATCACTTTTCCGGTTGTAGACATATGTATTTAAATTCGAGGTCATGGAGTGTTCTTCGTAAAGTTGATATGGATATGTTGATTCCACATTCCTCCCTTAAAGCCACGTTAATCCTATGTAATGTAGGTAATTCGCCCTCTCTATAAAATCTGTATACTCGTCGTCTAATAACATCTTTATCAAATAAATCGATGAGTTTTCGGTCGCGTTTTTTAACAGTGATTTCTGTGCTTGGATTCGTAGAGCTTAGATTTTTCACAGTTCTTTTTACTGTTGAAACCGAAACTTTAAGTGCAGCGGAAACTCGATCGACAATTCGATAAGAAGCATACCTAGGTCTACCGCGCTGATATTCATCTTCAAAATAATCGAAAACGTTCTTAATACACGATTTGACATCAACTGAAGTGTTTTCGATTTACCCATATTTTTCCTCAAATAACAATAACAAGAATGTCGACTAATACATTTTCAATGAATTTATATACCCTACCTAACTTGTATTTTACGTGGTTTACACAATTTACAATAGCACGTGCAGTCATAGATCGAAATAATGATGTTATTGACCAAGCAATGCTATCGTATTTTGAACATTCAGGGCTGTGTCTGCGGGATGAAAAAGTGGTTGAACCCATACGAGTCCGAACAATAGCCCTTTGGTTTTTTCGCATTACAAATGTAACACCCCACCCCCAAACCCCAGCCCCTAGCACCACCCTAAATACTATATATATAATATATAGATATATATATAGTATATATATATCTATATATATATATATATATATATATATATATATATATATATATATACGTATGAGTTCCCAATTTATAGACAAATTAAATAACATTTTTTTATTATTATTTGATGTTGGTGGCCTTTGACATTTTATCCCCCCCCCCCCCCGGTCTTCTGGGTCCGGCCCTGCATTAAATTTATTTATAAATTTGGAAAGCACATTCCTGCGGTGTGTGAGGTGATTTGTGTTTATTACTGTGCTACACCTCAGTTGTGTTAGGTTAGGTATGGTATGCTAATATATAACTGATATAATAAAATAAAAATACATAATACATTAGCTAAATTTATTAAATATATAAGGCACCTACAAGAAAGGGTTACATGTTCTGTTTGTTTACATCTATGTTTAACGGAAAGATTAGACAATGCTGTTACACACTGCAAAACAATAATAACCTTGTTTAGAGAAACAAGCTATAATGGCCTTCACGTAGCCTCAGATCCCAATGTTTTGATATGCAAATGACCTTAGTTATTTATAGGCGAAATAACGTGCATTCAAACGACACAGAGATTTTTAAAAAGTGGAATTAAGTCAACTTCGTGCATTTTATATGATGATTTGTATATAAAACCTGTCGGGGTTTGGGTTTGTTTTCATGTAAATGCAAAGAAAACAAATATCGAATAGGAAATAAACGAATCATTTGCAAAAACTTTGGGTCTAAAGTAATTGAACAGGGATAATAGTTTTTAACGTGCAAATATCCACTAGGGTTTCGAACACGCCCACCACGAGTCCGACCTCTGATAAGATCGGTTGGCCCTGCATCGGGATGGAGGGGGGGGGGGGGGGGGGGGGGGGTGAAAAATGGGCAGAATTTTGAAAATAGCAATTAGTTAATAGACAAAGATTTTTTTTAAAAAAAGGTTACAAAGCCAAAAATAAAAAAGGAAAAAAAAAAATTATTGACTGCTCGGCCGAAACTATGTGATATACTTTGGAGCATTTTAGAAGAGGACAGTCCAAAATTAAAGAAGTAAAAAGAAAGAGAGGATCGGAATTTAATATTGAAAAAAAAGGAAAGATAGTAATTTTCGACATCAAATTTTTTGAAAGCAGATATAAATGTTAAGTCCGAGTGGCCTCGTTAAGGCTGTTTGGGGGCACAGCTTAACGGAAACGAGAGGGTTGCTCCCGTCAAGGAAACCCCTAGATGAAAGTCGACAGACGTTGAAGGTGGTGCGTGCGGGAAAAACAGTCTTGAGAAGCCGGTCCGTCGAACGAGAGAGGTATAGGTCCAGTCCATGGGTGGTTATTGGTGCGGACGGGCCCCCCGATCGGAGGATCGAGTGGATCATAAAAGCAAGGTAAATCTGAAAAAGAGTGTAGGGGCCGACCCCCGCTT
>NC_054701.1:40043355-40073355 GCF_016097555.1 Gigantopelta aegis
GAGAATACATTGTTTTACACACACACACAACACACACACACACACACACACACACACACACACACACACACACACACACACATTTTATTTTTATTTATTATTTGGTGCTTGGAACTGATTTAACTTTTGAAGTAAGCAATGTCGAAAAGGCCATTTCTCATTGTCATGATGTAAAACAAAAGGTGATTTCTGCACGTAGAACTGAATTCCGGTTTTGTAATGCAGTATACAGGTGTCCTGTAGTGAGGTGGATAATGACATAAAAATGACAGGATTGTGCATTTTGTGATAAAATTGTGCCACTTTGCATGCACATACTATTAGAGTAACTGAAGATGTTCTGATGAACAGCCCCCCCCCCCTCCTCTTTCCAAGGTTGACCAGATACCATACATGTATATTTAAGAGGTGATAACCATATATTGAATAGTATTTGTCCTAAACTGAGTTCCCAGTCTGGACAATCTGATTAAAATTAGCTCTTCTAGGTCGTGGAGCTAATTTTAATTAGATTGCAGTCTGGAGCTCGCCGCAGTAGGACATTTCTGTTTTATCTGTCCGACTAAACACAGTTTTTGAGTTATGACCCTGCACAATATGGGTGCCAAACAACTTTGTTGTACCTTCTCAGAATTTGCACACAGCAATGATTGTCTTTATTCATCGTAAAGTTACAGGCCTCCAAATGTGGTGTATGAGAACGTTTTTTCTTTTCTTTTCACATTAATTGATGGCCCCATAACAAACTTGACCATTTATAGTTCTGTCCCGGAGCAAGTCATTGGCTATCCAGAGACAGGCCCCGGGACGGACATGCTCGGAACTCTTAGTTGTATATGAGCATGTAAAAATTATTCGCACTCGAACCCATTTATAGCGTGGAGCACGAACCTGTCAAGGAGTCCCATACCGAATGGAAATACTGCGGCTTCACCATTCATCTCATCATCATCCATGTTTGTAATGTCCAAAAATACAAAAAATGTCTTTGTCTGTTTGTGGCGTTTTTTAAAGAAGAAGACCCCCCCCCCAAAAAAAAAAAAAAAAAAAAAAAAAAAAAAAAAAAACACAAATTGACCATTTATAGATTTAATTAGAAGCGACGAGCAGAAATCGTTATAAAAGCACCAATTATTCATTAATCGCATTCTTCGACACATTTAAGCAATCGAATTTCGTTTCAACATGAAACGTTTTGCACTATTTGAGACTTGAGCGTGTGGAAGACTTCCCGTCTTCGTTTACTCAAAACAAAGTTCCAAAATGACATTTCGTTCGCAGTACAAACCGCTGACAGCAGTGGAACCAAAGAATCTTACAGGATTACAATCGCAAACTTCTCGGTGATGTTTTTGTCTGACCCAGAGGACATGCACATTCCCTTGGGGAAGAGCTGCCGAAGTGTCAAACAAATTAATTGGATACTACGCATATTCCTTTGGCCGTCGTTATGAGCAGTATAACGGCGCTGAGCTATAAGAATCGGATTTCGTCTAGCAGCATGTCATGACTATGGATACAAATCTCCTATACACTTCAAGACGTGATAGCCTTTTGTTGGAGTCAACCTGGGGGTAATTGAGGCCACGATGATATCCAGTGTAATGAGAAAAGCCCCGAAGCAATGGTGTTGACGGACATAAACTCGAAAAACAGTCTATTAAAATGCGGCGCA
Organism: Gigantopelta aegis; assembly: GCF_016097555.1. NCBI lineage: Eukaryota > Metazoa > Mollusca > Gastropoda > Neomphalida > Peltospiridae > Gigantopelta > Gigantopelta aegis. The sequence continues at coordinate 40,045,031 of NC_054701.1, forward strand.
TTGTTTCAAAAGGCGGGAAAGGACGCATCCCAGTGGTAAAGCGCTCGCCTAACGCGCTATCGGTCTAGAATCGATCACCGTCGGTACCTGGGCCCATTGGGCTATTTCTCGTTCCAGTCAGTGCTACACAACTGGTATAACAAGAAGTTTGTTTTGTTTAACAACACCACTAGAGCACATTGATTTATTAATAATCAGTTATTGCATGTCAAATATTTGGTAATTTTGATATATAATGTTAGAGAGGAAACCAGCTACATTTTTTTCCCGTTAGTAGCAAGGGACCTTTTATATGCACCATCCCATAGATGGCCTTTAATATACCAACTGTGGTGTACTGGCAGAAATGAGAAATAGCCCAATGGGCCCACCGACGGGGATCGATCTCAAACCGACCGCACATCAAGCGAGCGCTTTACCACTGGGCTACGTCCCGCCCCTGGTATACCAAAAGCTGTAGTATGTGCTATCCTGTCTGTGTGATGGTGCATATGAAAGGTCCCTTGCTGTTAACCGAAAAGAGTGTCGGCAGCGGGTTTCCTCTCTCAGCTGTGTGATACTTAACCATAATAACTCCGACGCCATATATCACCATAATTAAAATCGTCAAACTTACCAAATGTTTTACATCCAATAGCTGATTAGTCAACGTGCTCTAGAGGTTTCATTAAACAAAACATATTTTAAAACAAAACATACTTTATATATATGTTTGCGTGTGCGGACAGAAAGAGTGGGGCATTAAGGTTTAGTTAGGTACGAGTAGATTATTTTTAAGTGATCAACCTAAAAAGAAAATTAATAATTAATGTTGTAACAATCTATATTTACAAAACATATTTGTAAGTTCACGATCGTCATAGAATTAATGTGTTATCAATTTGACCAATCCATATAGCTATAACAAAAACACAAATCACACCAGTATTACTGATTAAAAATATAATGGAAACATACGGATTCACCAAAATTGTAATTGCGGTTGTTTTTTTTGCATTAATTAAAAAATGATATTTCTTGTTTTTGTGTATAAATATCATTTGTATCATTCATTCTCGTCCCAGCCAGTGCACCACGACTGGTATATCAAAGGCCGTGGTATATGCTATCCTGTCTGTGGGAAAGTGCATATAAAAGATCCATTTCTGCATTAGGAAAGATGTAGCGGTTTTTTTCTGATGACTACGAGTCAGAATTATCAAATGTTTGACATCCAATAGCCGATGACTGATTAATCAATGTGCTCTAGTGGTGTCGTTAAACAAAACAAACTTCTATTATTCATGTTTTCATTTCAACTTATTTTCGTGCTTATATACAATTAAGGTTCAAGCACGCTGTCCTAAGCACACACTTCAGCTATCTGGGCTGTTTGTCCAGGACAGTGGGTTAGTTGTTAGTTGGTTAGTGATTAGTGAGAGAGAAGAGGGTGTAGTGGCCTTACACCTACCCATTGGGCCCTAAGAACACTCTCTGGGTTGGAGCCGGTACCGGGCTGCGAACCCTGTACCTACCAGCCTGTAGTCCGATGGCTTAACCACTGCGCCACCGAGGCCGGTGTATTATATCAAAAAGAAAGAAAGAAAGAAGTGTTTTATTTAACGATGCACTCAACACATTTTATTTACGGTTATATGGCGTCAGACATATGGTTAAGGACCACATAGATTTTGAGAGGAAACCCGCTGTCGCCACTACATGGGCTACTCTTCCGATTAGCAGCAAGGGATCTTTTATTTGCGCTTCCCACAGGCAGGATAACACAAACCATGGCCTTTGTTGAACCAGTTATGGATCACTGGTCGGTGCAAGTGGTTTACACCTACCCATTGAGCTTTGCGGAGCACTCACTCAGGGTTTGGTTTCGGTATCTGGATTAAAAATCCCATGCCTCGACTGGGATCCGAACCTGTACCTACCAGCCTGTAGTCCGATGGCTTAACCACTGCGCCATCGAGGCCGGTGTATTATATCAAATGAAGTATGCGATTTTTATACCATTACGGCAGATAAGTCACGAGAACCGTTCAACAATTACATTACGGTATAGAGGGTGCCATGGGATGCGTTACGAAACGGCATTGTTGGGGGAGAGAGGGTGTCTTTATCAAGAGTTACGTAACGTTTTCAAAACAATGCCACTTTTATTCATGAAGTAAAATGCAGGTGCAGACTGTCATTATTATTATTTGGTTCTCTAACAGATTACTTTGGTCTAGTATTGATTACCAAACGAAAATCAAGCCAAACCAAAATACGAACAGAAAATCCAATAATATTGTTCAAAGGAAAAGTGGGAGGGGATTGGGTTGACGAATGTTGCCTAACGTTTTAAACGAGGAATGGGCTTAGCGCTACAAAATTATACACGGTGGAAGGGATATTTAAAAAATACAAAATTTTGCATTACGTAATTGTTGAACAGTGCTACAAGTTACCCTTGCGTAATTAATATAATATTAATTTTCAAATTTCACGGCGTAAAATATTAGTAATACTTCACTGAAAACATGGAATTTAATTATCTATTTATTACATTTGTACATAATTTCCTGCAAAAATAAAAAAAATTGAAAATATCACGTAACAATCAATGAAAAGTAAAGTTTGTTTTATTTAACGACGCCACTAGAGCACATTGATTTTTTTTATCTTATCATCGGCTAATGGACGTGAAACATATGGTCATTCTGACACTGTTTTTTTTTAGAGGAAACCCGCTGTCGCCACATATGCTACTCTTTTACGACAAGCAGCAAAGGATCTTTTATTTGTGCTTCCCACAGGCAGGATAGCACAAACCATGGCCTTTGTTTAACCAGTTATGCAAGTGGTTTACACCTACCCATTGAGCCTTGCGGAGCACTCACTCAGGGTTTGGAGTCGGTATTTGGATGACTCGACTGGGATCCGAACCTGTATCCTAACCACGACGCCACCGAGGCCGGTAATAACAATCAATGAGTACAACATTTGTTTACTTACCCGGCCCGTAAAACATCTATCATATGATGATTCATACTATTAGGTTGAAGGTCCAGAGACTAAAAGTAGGAAATGTCTTCTTGCAAATATCTCATAACCATTTTGACCTATTAATGCCACAGTCTGACTTGGGCAGAGGAGAAGATATAAACTATTTTTCCATATCATTCATTTCGGTTTATTTGATTAAGTTTGTGGAACAGAATATTTCTAAAAAAAACAGTTTCTGAAAACGTTCCATTTTATCAGAAAGTGTAATTCATCTTTAACATGAGGGTTGCACATGCTACATATTGTCTTATCTTGAACGATAGTTTTATATCTGCCAGTTGCTATTTCGTGTTTGTATGCGAATTTCGTATTTTTGAGATACGTTCAGAGATGATTCATTTTTTAATATAATGATTACTAAGATATGATGCAATGCAACACAACACAACACAACACAACACAACACAACACAATGCAATACAATGCAATGCAATGCAATGCAATGCAATACAGTACAGTACAATGCAATACCGTACAGTACAGTACAGTACAATACAATACAATCTTTATTGCAACCATTGTATGAGTACACTAGTTAAGGGGACAGATTCGTATTTAATAAAAGAAAGAAAAAGCAAACATATGAACTAGTTATAACAACAGTAAACAGAGATTTAATATACATATCTGCATTCATATGCCACACAGACATAAACATACATGCACATGTGTACGCACGCACATGCACACACACATTTACATTCATACACACGTGTGCACACACACAGACATACAGACGCAAGTTTGTTTTACTCATCAAGATATTTGTAATTTTGTATTTTTTTGTAATTGTTTTGTAATTTTGATAAGATGTGTTTTCTAAGCTGATCGTTGTTATTACGTAAGAGAGATAGTAAAATAACATCAAGGGTACTTTATTTTCACTAGTTATATTGATGTTTCAGCGCCAGCCTGTTTTATTCTTGTTTAGATATTTTCTGCATTGCACAGCATCAGCAAAGACTTTTCTGGATGCAGGAAGACGTTACAAATGCGTTTAGTATTTTATCACATGAATGTGAATATCAACAACCAATGGCTATCTACCAAGTTCATTTTTACAAGCGATATTTACTAGCTTCTTACTAACTTGAAGTGCGAATTTATAAAAACTGTGTAACATTTCGGAGGGTTCATCTTCCATAGTGTCAAGAAACGTGTTACAAACAAGTTTGAAGTTTTATTAAAGAATTATATTGAATAATTGGTTTGTGGAGAACTATTAAGAAAGCTACTATTTATTTTGAAAATAGCTTTATTACACAGGTTTATTTCAGTGGTACTAAAATTTTCGGGATAATTGTCCATCCAAGGTATATGCCTCGTCGGTGGGCCTATTGGGCTATTTCTCGTTCCAACCAATGCATAACGACCGTTTGTGGGATGGTGCATATAGATATAGCTCTATATAAAAGATCCCTTGCTACTAATAGAAAAATGTAGCGAGTTTCCTCTCTAAGACTATAATATGTCGGAATTACCTAATGTTTGACATCGAATAACCGATGACTAATAAATCAATGTGCTCTAGTGGTGTCGTTAAACTAAACAAACTTTCTAAACAAACTTTCCAAGGTATGTGTATTCCTGCATTTGGTGAATTCCATTCTCAAGAACACTTTGTTACGGATTGCGTTTTAATGCTTTTTGTTATGTTCATTAAGTTTGATTTTGCAGAATTTATGGCGAGATAACATGGAGAACAGGACTCATTTAGTGTAACTAAACGATTATGAAGGCCTTCTGCTGACTAAAATAACAGTAACTAAACGATTATGAAGGCCTTCTGCTGACTAAGATAAAAGTAAAAAGCCATTGTAAGTGTGATATATTTTCGCGGTGTAGTTGAATGAGAGAAAGTTATATCATTGAGAAAAATGTAAAAAATTACACCTTTGTTACAAATAAATATACGCAATAATCCGTTATTGTATTTTAGCACCGTTTTATAAGGAGCATACATACTCTTTACCGTAATAACAAAACTTCCCAACGAAATACTGTCTTTGTAATTTGAGTAATAAATCACGTCATACAATGAATATTATTAAATGCCTTACTGAAGTCAAAAAGGCAAAGGTAGATTTTTTTCGGGGATTTTAGTATGAAACTATTTATTGATAGTTTTTAATAAAACTTGTTTGATTGTCTGTTATTAATGTTATTATTTTCACTAAACGACATTAACCGGTCTTTAAGCGTGGATGAAAAACCTTTTCTCCACATGAGTAAAGAAAACAGGTTTCTAAACAAATCGAATTACAAATTTCAGTTGCCTGTTTATCCTTCAAACCAGTAAGGCTTCAAAAATATTATTTAATAATATGCAATAAATAACAAACGTTAAAAAGAAACTTTTCCTATTTTAGAAATGTATGATCTAAACACTTCAAAAATTTATTTTACAAAAAAAAACCATTTCCTAATTCGGCAATGTTGAAAATAGCATAAGACAACTGAAGTAAGCCTTGAAAATTTAGAAACGCTACGATGTAAACACTTAAAAGACAGACAAAAAAAAAAATCATTTAAAAACTTTTCTGATTTGATCTTCGATGCGATTAATGTTCAGCGGCCAGGTCGATAGAGCATGCTGTCAGTGGATAGACGTGATTAGCAAGAATCGATACAGTTGGCGCGATTTCTGGAACGTGATACGAGCAATTTCTCGCCGTATTTAATTATCCATGCTAATAGTTAAAGGCACCAAAAGGAAAGGAAATTAAAGAAGAGTAATTAATGATGAGCTTACTGTTATTAACATGTTTAAGAAACGCGAGTAGCTGGTGGAAATGATTATCAGAGCCGCCAAAACCGCTGCTGGTGACATTGTGGTCTCGACATCGAACGAAAAACAAGATAAAAAAAAGCCCAACAAACCCAAAACCACGAAAAAATAAACGAAAAAGAAAAAGAAAAAAAGAGAAAACAAAAAAAGGATTTGAAAAAAAAAGATAGTGAAAAATGATAGGAAAAAAAGATAGGAAAAAAAAGAAGATAGGAAAAAAGAAATAGAAAAGAATGGCAAATAGGATAACTGTATCGTCTGATACGTCTGCGGCTAACGATTTTGGACACCGTATGCGATTATTTCATTGCGGCTGAGGGCGCAACGTAGCCCAGTGGTCAAGCGCTCGCTTGATGCGTGGTTCGGTTTATAGGCTACATCTCATTCTAGCCAGAGTACCACGACTTGGATATCAAAGGTCATGGTATGTGCTATCCTGTCTGTGAGGAGATGCATATAAAAGATCCCTTGCTACAAACTGAAAAAAATGTAGCAGATTTCCTTTCTAAGACTATAGGCTATGTCATAATTACCAAATGTTTGACATATAACAGTCAACAATTAATAAATCACTGTGCTCTAGTGGTGTCGTTAAACAAAAGAAACGTGAACTTTCATTTCGGCTGGTTACATGCGTTTTGCAGACGCACGTATCACATGCATCCAGTCTAGGCGCTGTCATTAAAACTAATGTATTTCAGTTTCTTTTAGCAGAACCTCATGCACGCACCGCATACAGTCTATATGGACCTTTAATGCACTGATGTAAAGAAGTAAGGGATCACACCAACACTAACAGCAAATAATGATTGCATCAAAAAGCCGTCCACAGTGTCAGGAAGTCGACTGTGTTAGTGACATTCAATCTGACATTGCTGACATTCAATCCCACGTCGCATTTTTGTATTTTATTCAGACATTACGACGCTAATAGTGATTTAAATTTGATCTTCAATGGTCAAGGTGAAGGCGAGTATTAAGAGTTTTCACGTGCACGTCCAGTGCGATCTATTGTAGCACACTCCTGTCCTGGGGGTGGGTTTCGAAAGAAAAAAGAAAGAAAGAAATGTTTTATTTAACGACGCACTCAACACATTTTATTTACGGTTATATGGCATCAGACATATGCTTAAGGGTTCTTTTATATGCACCATCCCACAGACAGGGTAGTACATACCACGGCCTTTGCTATACCAGTCGTGGTGCACTGGCTGGAACGAGAAATAGCCCAATGGGCCCACCGACGGGGATTGATACCAGACCTACCGCGCATCAAGCGGGCGCTTTACCACTAAGCTACGTCCCGCCCCCGTAGGTTTCGAACACTGCCAGCTATTCCATCCAAGACAAAAAAAAAAAAAAAAAAACAAAAAAAACCCACACAAAAAAACAACAAAAAAACTACGGTCGATGGAGGGAGGTGGGGGTACACAACGAAACACAGACAGACCAACCGAGGGTTGGAAACATGTGACAAGGTGGGTTAGTTGGTTGGTGCGAAATTTATAGACAAAAATAAAATTTGCACATTTAATTTATGGGCCATTTGGGCTATTCGTTGTCCCAGCCAGTGTACCATGACTGGTGTATCAAAGGCCGTGGTTTGTGCTATCCTGTCTGTGGGATGGTGCATATATAGGATCCCTTGCTACTAATGGAAAAATATACCGGGTTTTCTCTCCAAGACTATTTGTTAAAATGACCAAATGTTTGACATCCAATAGCCGATGATTAATAAATCAATGTACTCTAGTGGTGTCGTTAAACAAAACAAACCTTCTTTCTTTTGGTAGCCGATTTACAATACCAAGTGTTCCTTTATATATTCTTCTCTCGGAATACGTTTTTAATTTCCTCGGTCAACAGGGCCGCTTTCCTGGTGTGCGGCTTTTGTCAAACGTCAATATATGACAAGATAAGTGGTTGAGGTTGGGGAGTGGGATATCGTTTCTGCTTTAATAAACTTGGGTGATGATATTATGACCCATGTCCCAACACTCATAGGCCTACAATGCATTCCTTAATCATTGCTGATTAAAATTATGTTTATAATAGACCTGTTTTTGGCGCTGTTTTTGGCGTGGCGCAGGTGCGGTACTAAGGGAAAACACGGAAAACGGACACTCCAAAAATCGATTTTATATAGTTATTCGTAGCATTTTTTTTTATATGAGCGGCGTGGTTCACGGTGGACGCACGCACACACACACACACACACACACACACACACACACACACACACACACACACACACACACACACACACCATTTAATTAATTAATTAATTAATTTCAACATAAAATTTTGAACGAAGGTCTAAAAGTTTAAAGTCCGATCTATACTTAACTCCAAAAGAAACGCGAAAATTTTAAAATATTAAAAAACCCACATTTGAATAAACTATGTACAAATCGATTAAGTTGACCAATAGCCATCTTGTCAGCGTATCCAATTCCACATAACGCATGAAAAAAAACGAGTACAGTGTGACGTCACGCACGTGCTGAAATTGACGACCAAAATCGATCTGGAATGCAAAACGGGTGGATCATGAAAGATGCGAATTGCACGTGAAACACTACCAGGCCTGGGTATAAAAGAAACGCCAGACAGCAATGTTCAACTCATTTTACGAGTAGCGATACAACGATGCCACGACTTAACGCTGATTCCAGACATAGAGCTTTGGGGAATTTGGAGGCCGGAATGGATGCCAGGCAGGTTGCACGTGCTTTCGGTGTCCATGTCTCGACAATCTACCGTCTCATAGACCGATTTCTACAGAACAACAACGTCGTCGACCGTCCACGTAGCGGCCGTCCCAGAGTGACGTCACAGCGCCAGGACCGTTACATCGTCCGAACTCACATGCGTGATCGGTTCGTACCAGCCACCACAACAGCCCGGCAGACAGTGGGAACCCACAACCGCCCCGTTTCCTACACCACGGTACGACGTCGTCTGATCGCCATCCATCTGAACTGTCGTCGACCGTACATTGGACAACGTCTCACACAGCGACACCGCCTTGCACGACACAACTGGGCTGTTCTGCATCGACCGTGGCGGAACCGACAGTGGCAGAACATCGTCTTCTCCGACGAAAGCCGCTACTGCTTAGATAGGGCCGACGGTCGTATGAGGGTGTGGAGGCGTCGAGGTGAGCGCTTCACAGATGCGTGTGTTATGGAGAGGGACCGTTGGGGAGGGCCTTCCGTCATGCTGTGGGGTGCCATATCCTGGGGACGTCGTGTACAACCTGTCATCTTCGACAACAACGGCCGAGGACGCGGCAGGGGCGTCACAGCACAGCGCTACATCGACGAAGTGCTCACGCCTGTGGTGGTGCCTTTTTTCGCGGGTCACCGTCAGATGGTTTACCAGCACGACAACGCCAGGCCACACACGGCACGGGCCACCCAGGCATTCCTGGCACAGCACAACATCATCACAATGGACTGGCCAGCTTTAAGCCCGGATCTGAACCCCATCGAGCACTTGTGGGACGAGGTTCAGCGCATGATGAACCAACGCCCTGCTCCCGTGGTGACACAGCAGCAGCTCCGCCAGGCCGTCGTGGACACCTACAACAACGTGCCCAGGGCCTTCATCAGGAACCTCTTCCTCTCCATGGGTAGGAGGTGTGCGGCGGTCATGGCCAGCAATGGCGGCCACACCCGCTATTAGTGGACATGTTTGAGTGGCATGTGACGCCATTGAAGAAGCGCCATGGCCTTGACATTTCAAATGACAATGCGACCTCGATTTTTAACATGTCAATAACATGAAATCTCATCTTTACGAATTGTTTAAGTTTTTCATAGAAACGATTATTTTAAGAACTTTGGGACGTATTTCAATGAGTGCACTCAAAACCTCCAATCTACGTATTCGCGTTTCTTTTGGAGTTAAGTATATATGTCCACGTGAGTGGCCTCCTTAAGGCCTTTTGGGTGCACAGCTTATAGAGACGAGATGAGTTGTATCCCGTCAAGAAAACCCCTAGATTGACAGTCATTAGACGTTGAAGGTGTAGTGCTGTGCTGAAATACCGATCTTGAAAAGCCGGATCTGTCTGAACGAGAGAAAGTATCAGATTAGGGTATAGTCCAGTCGTCATGGGTTGGTATAGTGATGCGGACTGGCCCGACTCCGGAGGACACGCGATGGTATCAATATAAAACAAAGTGAAGTCTAGAAAAGAGTAGTAGGGGCCGACCCCGCTTCCTATTTCTTCTTAGAGTGGGGCGGTCAATCTTCCAATGCTGCTAGGACAGGATCGGACATGTAGAGACTAAACGCGAACAACCGTGGCGTTCTGCAGAATGGCCGTCATAAGAGACACGGAAAAACCAGTCGATATAGTCAGCCGGAGAAATGACGTGGAGGCAAGAAATTTCGCTAAAAAAGAATCCAACCTGGTGTTGCTGGCTGTCGAAACGAGAAGCGTTCCAGCGTTCAAATGGCCGTATACATCCCAGTAGAAAACTTCATTTCGCTGACAAAAACAACAAAATAAAGGATCCCCAAGTCGAGCACACAAAAGCACGTGCAGTGTGCACGAGCGAAACAAACACGTCTTACCGAGTTGAGCTCCAGACTGACACTCCAAAAATCGATTTTATATAGTTATCCGTAGCAATCTTTTTATATGAGCGGGGTGGTCCACGGTGGACGCGCCAGCACACACACACACACACACACACACACACACACACACACACACACACACACACACACACACACATCTATTTATTAATTAATTAGGTATCAAACATTTGATAATACTGATACAGTCTTATGCCGGTGACAGACCATCACGTCAGCGACGCGTTGCAGTAGCGGCGCGTATGTCGCCAGTAATCGATTCCTATGTATATACATTGGCAGTGACAGACTATGACATAAGCGAGGCGTTACGTGGCTAGGATGCATGTTCTGATCACTTTCCGAGCGATTTTTACGCTCTACGCCACACTACGCTGGCTCTGCATAGCCACCACTACTCCAACAGTATCAGCACCCACAACATCCACCCACCTTTCCCTTGCCCAATCACATGCCACAGGTTACGCAACAGAACATACAAATGTAATAGACACATCATCTGCCCGACCCACATCCTCAGCATATGCCCCAGCAGTCGTCAGGCAACATGGAAATGCTATAAGATTGCTATAAGATTAATAAAAATGGTAACTGAACGGGTTTTTTGTTGTTGTTGTATGTGTGCTGATACCTTAAACATATGGCCAATCTTTCTCTTGCTCCTAATGACGATCGAAATGATGTTGTCTGTGATTTCCTCACATATCATCTCCAGCAATTGATCAAATGTTTCAGGGCTCATCCTGAAATAGTCATGGAACCGCTTCTCGTCTAGTTCGCGCTCTTGTTCAAGATAGTGGAACTCCCCTAACTCATTCCTCTTATCAATAATGGGGCGTACCCACCAACGACGACGACTATTTTCTTCCATATCTGTATCATCAGACCTTTTGAAGCGTTTGATAGGTGGAAAGGTGGCCATTACTATGCACGGATATCACTACCTTTTTCCGTAGACAGATGGGCGCTTCTCTTCAGCTACAACCTGCATATAAAGAAACATGTTTTATTTAACGACGCACTCAACACATTGTATTTACGGTTAAATGGCGTCAAACATATAGTTAAGGACCACACAGATTTTGAGAGGAAACCCGCTGTCGCCACTCCATGGGCTACTCTTTCCGATTAAAAGCAAGGGATATTTTATTTGCGCTTCCCACAGGCAGGATAGCACAAACCATGGCCTTTGTTGAACCAGTTATGGATCACTGGTCGGTGCAAGTGGTTTACACCTACCCATTGAGCCTTGCGAAGCATTCACTCAGGGTTTGGAGTCGGTATCTGGATTAAAAATCCCATGCCTCGACTGGGATCCGAACCCAGTACCTACCAGCCTGTTGACCGATGGCCTAACCACGACGCCACCGAGGCTGGTCAACCTGGATATAGTCTGTCACCAACCAGCTTAAATTGCAGCCGAGCTACGCCTTGCTACGTCGAAGTTACGCGCCGCTGACATGATAGTATGTCACCGGCATTAGAAAAAACCCTTTAATTTTTTATATTAGCAATAAAGGTTCTATTATATGCAGTTTTCCACAGACAGGACAGCACATACCACGACCTTTGATATGGTAGTTGTCACGGGAAAAAACAATCAAAGAATAAGTCCACCGAGATGATCTGATTCTACGACCTATACTAAGGCGAGGGCTTTACCAACTCAGCTATTTCCTATCGCGTTTAAAACAGGGACGTAGACTAAAGTTGTATCCTAACCGGACGCGAGCGATGCTAGCGATTATTTTAGAAATCATTGATTTGAATCACCGTGTCCTGACCGCATCCCAACCGGACGCGAGCGATGCGAGCGATCTTTTTTTTTAGAACCCATTGATTTCAATTGCTGCATCCTAAACTTTAAAAGGAACACTATCGTTATGGTCGCGTCTGGTTAGGATAGAAATATTGTGACGTCGCTCGAGTCGCACGTATCCGGTTAGAATACAGCTTTAGGATGGGGTGGTTTGGGCGACCCCTTCTACTGAAATTAAAATATTGTTTACAGTGCAATATTAGCCTACCAGTTACTTAAAATATTATTTGTCCGTCCTCTCTCTCTCTCTCTCTCTCTCTCTCTCTCTCTCTCTCTCTCTCTCTCTCTCTCTCTCTCTCTCTCTCTCTCTCTCTCTCTCTCTCTCTCTCTCTCTCTCTCTCTCTCTCTCTCTCTCTCTCTCTCTCTCTCCTGTACGTCAGACTGAGCGAAAATAGTGAGTCATTAGAAAATTCTATTTCATTGACATTCTTTTAATTCCAAATACCCAGGACCGGTAATTCTGTTATTTCAAAACGCCTACACGCACACTGACATGTCTACTTGGATTTAAAAAAAGTAAAATGTCTATTATTGCTGACATAAATTTGATAATAATATCCTCATAGTCTGGTAGCAAAAAATGAAACCTCTCAAGCAGTTTACAACACTTTTTCTGTGATCACGCAACGATGATGCGACAGATTAAATTTATTTTCCGATACAATTACACTTCAAACACGCTGGCACCCCCAATGGCATATTTCTCGTTCCAGCCAGTGCTCCACAACTGGTGTAACAAAAGCCGTGGTATGTACTATCATCTCTGTGGGATGCTGCACGTCACGGGGATCCTATAATACCCGTAACTGAATAAAACACGATTATCCAAATATCTCTCCTAACTGTATATCTATTAGATCTCTCTGTATCGGGCAGTTCGATACCCGAGTGGCTCGGCTCTAGGTATATCAGAGATAAGATCTTATATAAAGTATATATAATATAGCACGTTTAGTTCACTAGAAAACACAACAAAACACAATACACTTTGGAATCTGTATTAACCTTAAGCTGACAAATATATTTGCCGCAGTTAATTAATTAATTAACAACAACAATAATAATAACAACCCAGAACTAATCACTTAATTAGTTAATCACTAGGTGTCTAGTTTACACAATATTCTAATCACTTCACCGTGATACAACACACACACGTGTGATGATTGAGAAACGCTTCCAGGGGAACTTAATTAATAAAGGAATTACAACTCTATTCCTAACTGGTTAATTTTTAATTAACCCTTAACTACTCATTCAGTAACCTTGTAATACAGAATTAATACTGGTACCTATCACAATAAAGACAATAACCTACAGTTTACCTAGGTCCTCTAGGATTACCGGCTAAGCTTTATCTTTTTAGAACAGTGAAGCCTACAATTTACTTCGTCAGTTTACCGGAAACACTGTCTAAATAATATTGGTATAATACAGTATTAAAATATTTAAAGTCACATCAATCACATCAAGGTTATACAACAGAGCAGAAATATATATTTACCAGTCCAAACGGACTAACGTTCCCTGGAAGCCTTCCAATATGTTTCTCCCCGATATCTCTAAAATCCTATCTATTTATTCAAAAATCTGAGAGACAGCGAATATCGCCTGGGGGCACAACGCGGCACCTCACCTATCATATGAAGTTGCCCCAACTCCCAGAGACGGTATTTTTCCTTAGATGGCCAGACTTACTGTCGCCTAGTTCGCCAAAAATCACGGTCGTAAAACCGCACTATCGTAGGTATTACGTAACTACTGGCCACATGGCCTCCACACCTGGTCTAAGTGTGTATTAGGGAGGGGGGGGGGGGGTACGGTCGCGCGGAGGTATTACGTAACAAGGTGCCCACCTAGTCTAAGTGCATATTGGGAACAGATCGACCACCGTCGCGCGGTGGTATTACGTAACCACGCTGCACACAGCTCTCTAAAACCATTAACATCGCCACAGGCGAAAAAAAAAAATAAGAGCATGTTCCGTCACAGTGCATATAAAAGATCCCTAGCTTCTAATCAAAAACAGTAGCCCATGAAGTGGCAACAGCGGATTTCCTCTCGCAATATGTGTGGTCCTTAATCATATGTCTGACGCCATTTAACCGAAAATAAATTGTGTTGAGTGCGTTGTTAAATAAAACATTTCCTTCCTTCAAGCACGCTGTCACAGGCGCATGCATCAGCTATCTGAGCGGTCTGTGCAGGACAATGAGCAGTGGTTCATAAGAGAAGTTAGTGTAGTATCAGTTTACCTCACCTCAGAGTTGTGCACCCACTCTAGTACTGGGGACGATAAAACACTCGATGGTGTTTCTCGTTCCAACCAGTGCATCACGACTGGTATATAAAAGGCCGTGGTATATGTCATCCTGTCTGTAGATGATAAAAATATCCCTGGCTACTAATGGATAAATGTAGAGGGTTTTCGCTCTAAGACTATATGTAAAAATTACCAAATGTTTGATATCCTGTACACGATGACTAATAAATGAATGTGCTCTAGTAGTTTTGTTCCTCGGTGAAGCCTGTTTTTTACCTAAGTCTACAAAGAGTAACTGCCTCCAAAAACATGTCTGGACTCTAAAATTTAACCCAAAATAGTTAAGACTGCTCGGCCAAAAGGTTTTTAAGGTGATTTTGAGCAATTGATCGGAGCGCCAAAATAAAATGCGTTAGACTATTTATAAAAAAATAAACATAAGAATTTTGAACTGCTTCTAAAACGTTTAAAGTCTAACTAGCCCAATAAAGGAGGTTGGTACATGTCCTGGGAAAGCTTGGTGTCTAGGGGGATCCGATGTAGTCGGTGGTCTCAAGATGCTGGAGGAACTGCCGGTAATCGGAGTCTGCTAAGGTCTTGGTGATTGGACGGTAGTGTGGACCCGCGACGGTTTTGAGGACTCGGTGTAATGTCGGGTTGTCCATCTCCGATAGCAGCAGACCTTGGTTGAATCTTCCGTTCCGGCGGATGGTTACGCATACAGCGCTTTGTCCCTCCCGCATCTTGAGTCGGTGTACAACGAATTCCCCCTCGTTGCGTCCATCTGGCAGAGGTTGGTAGGCCTGTTCTTTGGGGTGACTCATCAGTTGACGTGCCTCCGTCAGGTTCGTCTTAACCAGCTGTTGGTATCGGCCGGCCTGCAGTGACCACTGCTCCGCTGGTTTTGTCCCCGGCTGCGGCGGTTGAGAGGGGCGACTTGGCCTGGCTGGAGTGGCACTCGGAGGAGTGGTCGCCTTCCTCTTCACAACAGGTCCTTTCCGGGCCTGCGCCTCAACGGGTGTCGTCGACTGGATCGGCGACACATCCGGAGGCGCTTAAGTGGGTTCAGGTGCAGGTGGCCGATCGAACGGAGTGACACAGATGGCTGTGTCCAGCTCGTTCAGTTCGTCCTCTTCCTGAGGGACAGAAGCCGAGACAGCCGGGGCCGGAACCTCTTCCATCCTGGTCTTCTTCCTCGGTTGAGTGGCGTTGGGCGGTCTAACAGAAGGAGTCGCCGCCGGCGGTTTAGCCACCGGTTTTGACCCCCCCTGCGCCGCCGCTGGCGCACGTCTCCTCTTCCTCCACCTTCCTTTCTTCTCTATACGATCTCCGTACACCAAGGTCACGGTTGCCCGTGACCCGGTGTACGTGACTCGATATTCTAACAAGCTTCCGTATGTGGCAATTAATCCCCCCAGGTGGGGGGGGGGGGGGGGGGGGGGGTAATTGCACAGCGCACTCGACAACGTGTTGCTGGATTGGCTGCATAACTGGAATGTGAACTTTACATGGAGATGCTATGTACTGAGTGAACCACAGAAATCAGAAAAATAATCCGTATAACATCAAAGTCGCACCCGATTAGTGACTAATCCACTGATGAGGCAGCTTTAACTAATACCTTATCAATCAATGGCCGCCAGTCCTAAAATAAAATTGTATATCTTTAGATCTAGAAAGGTGATCTTGGTGTCAAAACTAATGTTTATGAAGTCAATAAGTTCATCATACTGTTAGATGATTGGTTGTCAAACAGTTAAAATGACTGACGAAAATGGCGGTGTGTTGGCATGAAAATCTAATAATTTGTGTTGAAAAGACACTTTTTATGTTAATTATTAAATTTTAATCGTTGATAAGTTTAGATGACATGTTTTAAAGAATACTAAAACAAAATTCAACCTAAAATTGTAACTGTTCGTCTAATATCATACATTAAGATGAGGTATATATGCTATACCATTGATCAATTCATTGCTCATTGAGTAAGCATTGTTGTCACTATAGAGTTATTGGCACTCACAAATTACCACAACTACAATACCAAACCATGAACGAATGAATAATGATTTAATAATGAACGAATGAATGAATGAATGAATAAATGAATAATTAATAAATGAATGAATTGTTAACAAATCCATAACACGAAAACCACCGAGGGTAATATATAAATTGAGTACACAGTGCTATGCATACTACCGTCCTCATACTAGTTATTATCTGGTACACTGGCGGCTTCATCTCACTGTCATTTTCACATACAACATAATCATCGGGTTCATTTATTGTCTGATGTTGTGCATGGTTATCATCTGGTACACTGGCGGCTTCATCTCACTGTCATTTTCACATACAACATAATCATCGGGTTCATTTATTGTCTGATGTTGTGCATGGTTATCATCTGGTACACTGGCGGCTTCATCTCACTATCATCTTCACATACAACATAATCATCTGGTTCATTTATTGCCTGGTGTTATGCATGGTTATCATCTGGTACACTGGCGGCTTCATCTCACTATCATCTTCACATACAACATAATCATCTGGTTCATTTATTGCCTGGTGTTATGCATGGTTATCCATTGTCAAAGCATGATCACTTTGAAGCACAAGAAATGGGCAGTCACTTTCGTATTGTTCAGCAATTCTGGGTAACACCAATCCGTGCTCATTAGCTTGGGTACCACATACCCATAAAATATTTTTCTAGGCAGCATTTCCAAACTCACGTTTGGGTGTGGTGACTTCTCGCGATGTCATCAGTTGGTAGAATCATCACTGCTATATAAGTTAAAGTTGTCTTCATTTTCGGTAGCTTATTTGGTGAATTCCATTGTGACTTATGAGACACTTGATCAATAATCCCCAAAGTGTAGGAGGCAATTTCAAAAATAAATAATGGTGTGGTCTATCAAACATTAAATGGAAACTATTTATCTTTCTGAAAATTATAAAACCTTATAACTTGATTCGTCTTGTCAATAAGACATATGGGACGTTTACGGACCACGACTTTTGACAGAGTTTACTGAAGTCGTAATCACTATCTCAGCTTGAAATACTGATTGTTATATACAACCCTTTTACTAGCTATATATTACAATTCTGCATTAAGATCACTTTTAAGAGAAATATCTTTTTCACTTTTAATACTGCTTAATTTTCTAGTGTGACTAATAGGATAAGAACATGTGACTGACGAGATGCTATTCCTACAAAACCATAAAACGTTTTTGTCATGCATGTGGTTTGTCAATATTCTAGTAAGCCATTTTAAAAATGAACAAAACACTATGTTTGTTTCAGAAAATGGAAGCATTATACATTTCATTTATGTGCATGATTTGTCAGTGAACTAAATTTAACAACTTTGTGAAAATGCAACTTTACCATGGAATTACCATTTACAAGTATACTTTTCTTACTGACAATCTAATATTGATGATTGTTCAGCGAAGCGCAATATGCATTTTCATACAGGGACCCAACTTTTAGTGGCCGCCAACTATTCTTCCAAAAACAATGTCCCTTGTGTTCCCAAGTTTGCAATCAACTGCAACTGGTCAACTTTCTTCATCATTAATTAGAAAATGTTCCGTGTCACAGCCAAATAATGATACTGTATTGCTTATTCCTTATCTGGTCATATATAGCATGCGTTGACGTAAACCAGTTAAGACTGGCATATATTGTTTCCATACATGAGGCGATATAATCATATTTCGTTCACTCCAATTATAATATTAGGCAAAGCCCGCATATGTCTATACTAAGTACATGATCAAATGTCTAGGTATCAGCCTGAACATCACGAAGATGCTGTGTTTCAGTGTTGAACAATACAAGACAAGTACATATTACAATATATGGCAGTTGTGAAGTCAATATACTAAAATACGAATTAGGCTGACATCAGAATTGCGCTATATTGCGTCTGTATTATTGTAATACGAGTATAGTTAGAGTAAAGAAAATACTAAAATACTTGTATATCTCCTCATATGCATTGAAAGAACATATTCCAGTCATACCTGGTATACACCAGCATTTGCTATGTATGGCTAGCTAAAGCGTATGTAGCACTGTAATATGATTTCTGTATCCTGCCTATAACTGGCTACAACACTGTCGGCTCTTTCTAGGGTCATGAGTAACACTAAGTATACTGCATAATAATGAAGAAAGTTGAACACTTTTAGTCGTTCCCAATTTGGGAACACAGGAAATATTGTTTGAGAAATACAAATAGTAGCTGCCAGGTTTCTTGGGCCTTGTTTAGTTATGCTGACTGCGCATCGTTAAACAATATTCAGTGAGACATTGTTTATAAGAAGAGTGTCTTTGCAAAGAAATGGCCACCATTTGAAGACACATGCAGATGCAGACTGCACTGATACCAGTTGACATAGCGATAAAAACCATGTCCATAAATGAGGATTCCACCAAGTTTGATTTTGAGAAAACACTTAATGGGTATGGTTTACCAAAAACGGATGAAACAGGCTATATGCATTAATTGATCCAAAATTGCTGAACATCCTGATGTGCACTAGGCGACCCTTTTTGTACTTCAAAGTGCTAATGTCTTGACATTGGACAACCTTGCACAGCAGCACCGACGACGATCGATCCCAAAACCGAGCGCGCATCAGGCGAGCGCGGGAGAAGGAATCTGATGACAGTAGTATGTACTATATATTATTACAAAACATTGAGGTCGTTTTGTGAACAACCCTCAATGCTGTTTTGTACTGGAGTTTTACTAAACATTCATTCATTCATTCATTCATTTAACCGGCCTCGGTGGTGTCGCGGTAGGCCATCGGTCTACAGGCTGGTAGGTACTGGGTACCTATATTTTTAATCCAGATACCAACTCCAAACCCTGAGTGAGTGATCCGCAAGGCTCAATGGGTAGGTGTAAACCACTTGCACCGACCAGTGATCCATAACTGGTTCAACAAAGGCCATGGTTTGTGCTATCCTGCCTGTGGGAAGCGCAGATAAAAGATCCCTTGCTGCTAATAGGAAAGAGTAGCCCATGTAGTGGCGACAGCGGGTTTCCTCTCAAAATCTGTGTGGTTCTTAACCATGTGTCTGACGCCATATAACCGTAAATAAAATGTGTTGAGTGCGTCGTTAAATAAAACATTTCTTTCTTTCTTTCATTCATTCATGCATTCAAACATACGCACTAATTCATCCATTCGTGTATTTATTCAGGCTATATTGGTTAGGTGGTTGTGGATGCTGATAGGTGTATAATTATAACAACGCTTTTTATGTCAATCTCCAGAAAAGGATGTGCTCTGTTTCATGGTTAGCGGTGAATAAAAACACAAACACGCCAAATGAATTGAAAAAGGCCATTTATTGATAAATGACGGAAAATGTTATATTCAAAATCCAAAATTTTCAGTGAACCATGAAAGATGGGATTCAAATACCCACCAGAAAGAACAAGTAGTGAATATTTATTAAAAAGTCACACAGATAAAAACATATAATCAACTTTCAAAAAGAATGATACATCAAAGGAGGTGGGAGAGTGGGCGAACAATTTCTTTTCTATTCTTTCCGCGCCAAAATGTTACAAGGAAGATAACTCTTAGCAAAGTTAGAAAGAGCTTGGCGCTAAAACGCGAATCCTGATTAGTGCTTAAACACGGAATAGATTTGCCATAAATATATTTATACACAATAAATATTGATTTACTGGGGAACCGCTGATCAATAGTATGACATACGTCGGTATCTTGATCTATTAGTTTATACAATTATTTACGATTTGCAGTTATATTTTATATTAATAATTTTTAAAACATGCTAAGTAAACTTAGCAACAATCTAAAACATTTGACATAAAATTAGGTTTTTCTAAATCATGTTACAAATATGTTTAGATTTTCATACCATAATTACCGTCCTATTAGTCAGCCATTAGTCAACCAAATATCTGACAGTATTTGAAACAGTTTTACATGAGCTCACTGAGCCCATAAACTTCTATTTTAACGCCAAGATCACATTTCTAAGTGCTGTTTATCTGAAGATATACAGTTTTTTTTATGATGACTGGCGGCCATTTTGAAAAACGCTCGCAATCTTGTTCGCACCAACTTTAGAAAATGTCATTTATATTTTCATGAATTCCACACCACAGAGATTAATATCAGCCATAGTAACAAATGTTATACTTCTGGCCCCGGTTACTCAAAAACAAAGGCTTTTTTTCAGCCTCTCTTGCGGGACCAATAGGTTCTCAGGACCCCCCGCCCGTTTGACGTTTGAAGTGCCATTTTTAATGACTTTTCTGTGTTCTTTTTATCATCCACAATATGCAACCCCCCTTTACAAACTCCTGGATCCGCCCCTGTCATCTCACTCTTTCATGTCATTGATCTTTCTCGTGTTTGTGACATTTACGGCATCCAAAACTTGGTGCCCATGATAGGTGAATGAAATTTGCCCAGAAAGTATTCATTAATACAATTGTCTTTGACCTTTTTATGTCGTGTTAACTTGTCACAGCGGGGGCGGGACGTGGCACAGTGGTAAAAAGCCGCTCGCCTAATGCGCGGTCGATTTTGGATCGATCCCCGTTGGTGGGCTCATTGGGCTATTTCTCATTCCTGCCAGTGCACCACAACTGGCATATATATAAAAGGTCGTAGCCCAGTGGTAAATAAACGCTTGATGCGCGGTCGGTTTGGGATCGATCCCCATCGATGGGCCCATTGGGCTATTTTTCGTTCCAGCCAGTGCACCACGATTGGTTTATCAAAGACCGTGGTATGTGATATCCTGTCTGTGTGATGATGCATATAAAATATCCCTTGCTACTAATGGAACAATGTAGCGCGTTTCCTCTCTAAGACTATATGTATCAAAATTACGAAATGTTTGACATCCAATAGTCGATGCTTAATAAATCAATTTGCTCTAGTGGTGTTGTTAACCAAAACAAACAAACAAACACTAAGACTATATTTCAAAATTACCAAATTTTTGACATCCAATAGCCGATGATTAATATATCAATGTGCTCTAGTGGTGTTGTTAAACAAAACAAACTTTCAACTTGTTAACCTTTCAGAGTTTCCAGCAGCACGGTAAGAAGATACAAACTGTGCTCCTGTGACTAACAACGGCAATATTCGCCATTAGAGACGCGCCTTTGGTATCGGTAATCTTTGAACTTGGCAGACCCGATCATTTACGATGAAAATAGTGAGTCAATTAAGGAAAGGAATTGGTACAGCGCTCTTTCGTATTTTCAAGAAAAGCAGCACAAAACGGAACCAACAGCCAAGCGATAGATTTTCTCCGTCTGATGATAAATCTGCCAGTGTTTGAAATATCCATTGACTGGTACAACCAAGGAACTCCATTGCCTTTGTGATATATAATTCAATGAATCAAGTACTTCTGGCCCAGTCTTATTCGGACCAAAGCGTGATGGTTGATGTATTTAGAGTAATGTAACGCAGATTCCACAAAGATATTGATTACCACTCTCAACGAGTGCCTCATTATGGATATGTCAAACTGCCGTGGTATGTACTGTCCTGTCTTTGAGAGAGTGCATATAAAAGACACATTACTGCTAAATATATAGTAATGTCGTGTCATGGAGTTTTGGTGCAAGACACAGTTCGTGTCATGGGTTGGCATGCTTGGACCTTAATAATGGGTCCGCTAGATCGATATCTCAATAATAGAGACGGGACGTAGCCCAGTGGTAAAGCACTCGCCTGATGCTATTCCCGTCGGTGGACCCATTGGGTTATTTTTTTTTTTTCAGCCAGTGCTCCACGACTGGTATATCAAAGTCCGTTGTATGTGCTGTCCTCTCTATGGAATGGCGCATATAAAAGATATCGTGTTATTAACGGTAAAATATAGCGGGTTTCCTCTCTAAGATTATAATATTTCAAAATTACCAAATGCTTGACATCCAATAGCCGATGATTAATAAATTAATATGCTCTAGTGGTATCGTTAAACAAAACAAACTTTTAACTCTGAAATAATTAACCCATATATGTTTTTTTTATTTTTATAAATGTACACATGTATATATTTATGTATTTATTTAAAGGGACATTCCTGAGTTTTCTGCAATTTTTAAGATGTTATCGACTAACAGATACTTTTTAACGATTGTAATTACATATCAAATATATTTTTCTGCATAAAATATTAGTGGCTGTATATTAAACGTGTTTCTGATCGTTCTAGTATTTGTACTAGGTTAAATTTCATTTTATTTCCTGAAATATTTGTATTTCGTACGTACGAAATTATTGAAAGATATAAGCCAGTTTGACCTTCTTACAAATATTAAGACGACCAGAAACACATTGAATATATAGACACTGATATTCTAAACAAGAAAATATATTTAATGCGTCTTTTTAAACATTAAAAGATGTTATAAGTCGAAAACATTTTACAATGCAGTAAACTCAGGAAATACCCTTTAAATTGATAATACACGTGTGTGCATGCACGCGCGCGCGCGCGCGCGTGTGTGTGTGTGTGTATGTCACTGCTGTGAGTTATTGTAAATAACGAATGGTGTCCCCACTAACGAGAGTGTAAGAAAATCACAATATTGTGAAACCAAGCTATCAGTTGCTAATTAATTAGTCCATAACATAAAAAAACAAAACCCACGGGATTTTGTTTTCTTTGGTAATTATACATCACCACACTGACAAATGCAATTAAAATAGTTTTGACCTGGGTTAAAAATCTACAACCGAGCAAGAAATTCTCTTTCAATCAGCCCGGCTACCCATGGGGATTCTAAATGACTGGTTAAATTTTCTGCGACTGGAAAAAGAGCGGAAACATTAATTTCCTGTGTCTTGTACGTAGACAAACCGTGTATAATTCCAACAGTTCGATTTTTCCATGAAAAAATGGTTAAACCAGTGCTAAGCATTCTAGCTACCTATGAAATCTTGCCACGTCTTCTTTTGTGGACTATCTCTCAACGTTTATGATGTTAATCGAATGCGGTCAACCCGTTTGATGAGGTTGTTTATGATCATTGGTTTCACCCTTGTCTGTGGGATTTGACCCTGTATTTGATACCACCCGTAGTCAATATCTTCTGGTTGATAATTATTCGAGATATATCACAGCGTAGATTTTATAACCCTGCTGGCGCTGTTTGTTTCAAATATTTTAACGACAGCTGGTCAGTAATAAACTGCGATATATTATCATGACTTCCAGTTCGGGGCTAGATCTAGCTCAGTCGGTAGAGCGCTCGCTTAAAGTGCTTGCGTCGTAGGATCGAATCGCCTCGTTGGATACATTCTCAAATTGTTTATTCCCACGTCCCAACCAGTGCACCACGACTGTTATATCAAAGGTCGTGATATGTGCTGTCCTGTCTGTGGGAAGGTGCATATAAAAGGTGTCCTTGCTGCGAAGACTACGAGTCAGAATTTTGAAATCCAGTAGTCGATGATTAATAAAGCAACGTGCTCTACTGGTGTCGTTAAACAAAACCAAACTTTAACTTTAAGTTTTAGCCTTCCAGTGTTATGTAGACTGTGTCCAAAACAGAAGTAATGATAAAGTACATGTGTTAAGATTATGAATTGTTTCGGCTCCCTACTTTGGCACTGTTCGTTTGACTTCGGTAAAATATTTTAAAATAAATATTAATATCTCAGACGACGAGTTTTGAATATATAGCATTAAACCTTAAAAGACGAACATTATATATATAGCATTAAACCTTTAAAGACGAAAATTATATATAGCATTAAACCTATATAAACAAAAATTATATAGAGCATTGAACCTATATAGACGAAAATTATATATAGCATTAAACCTATAAAGACGAAAATTGTATACAGCATTAAAGCTATAAAGACGAAAGTTGTATACAGCATTAAACCTATAAAGACAAAAATTATTATCGCGAAGAAAATGGGCGTTGAAAGGTTTGATGTCTGTCATTTTGTTCAATCCTAGATTGAAAAACGGCGATTTTGAACTCTTTTTATTGCTAATAAAAACAAATAGGCAAGACTATTCATCATAATGAAAACTGCATGATATATCGTAGTAATATGAAATGGATCGAATCACACCATTAACACGACCATTATTTATTTCATGCATTTAATCCACTCTCGGATTCCCAAAACCACTGAACTAATACAGGCTTATGGCTGCCATTCGTGACTTTTAGATCTTATCAACAGCTTTGGGCCGTTTTCGGATGTTGCATTAAAAATTATATTTTAGGAAATAAAATGAAATTTAACATTGTACAAATATTCGAACGATCAGAAACACATTTAATATACAGCCACTAATATTTTATGCAGAAAAATATATTTGATATGTAATTACAATCATTAAAAAGTCTTTGCTAGTCGACAACATCTTAAAAAATGCAGCAAACTCAGGAATGTCCCTTTAATGGCCAAAATATTTATTATGGATTGCTTTGAAATATACAGATTATACCCTTGAGCTATTTGGTGTCTGACATATGATTATTTTGACATTGAGTCTGGAGAGAGTGAGAAAGAAAGAAAGTAAACCCGCTGCAACCACATAGGCTACTTCAACCGATAAGCCAGCAAGGAATAGCTTATACATGTATTCACTTTATACTGGAAATAGAACACAATACAACGAGATGTGAGATAAATAGTATCTAAGGGAATGAATGAATGAATGAATGTTTAACGACACCCCAGCACGAAAAATACATCGGCTATTGGGTGTCAGACTATGGTAATGGCAAACATACAAATTCAAGATTTAAACAAACAAAAAAATAGTGTAAAGAACTGTTCAAAAACACAAATATCAGAGATAGATACTGACTTTTACTCAAAACTTACATTTTGTGCTGTATTGGCCATTCTCAAAGAGAATGTTACACCCCTGCACCATGGTGAGGCTACAGCATGCATCTAAGGGATACGAATATATTATTATATTTCTTACATATCCTCAAAAACCAGGTTTTAAGCAAATTTTAACATCTTTTTCGACTAAAAGTTATTTACAGCCGTTGCACTTATAGCTAACTTACGCATCACAGACCCGTGATTTTATCGATTTCCATCGCGTAGTTTTTCATTGGATGTATGACAGTGGTGACCTAGTCATCATCTAGGACATTGCTGAGTTTGCTCCATTGTAAGATGTTTCTTACTAATAAAAATAGTTCTACGATTAAACTTACATATTAAATATATTTTCTTGTTTAGAATATCAGTGTCTGTATATTCATTGTGTTTCTGGTCGTCTTAATATTTGTAAGAAGCCCAAACTGGATTTTGTCTTCTTTTGTTTAGGAAATAAAATTAAATTTAACCTAGTAAAAATATTAAAACGATCAGAAACACGTTTAATATACAGCCACTAATATTTTATGCAGAAAAATATATTTGATATGTAATTACAATCGTTAAAAAGGCTATGTTAGTCAATAACACCTTAAAAGTTGCAGCAAACTCGGGAATGCCCCTTTAACACACGTACATGTGTAAACAGCTATGTGTTGTCAAACATAACGCCTGGTGTTCTCACCAACGGGTGTGGAAGAAAGGACAGTATACATCAACGCCTTTCATATACTACTTGTGGAGCTCTGGATGGGATCGGGAAAATAAAATAAAATATAATAAATAAATAAATAAATAAATAATAAATAAATATGAGTATGTTTGGTGTATGTTTGTCGATACCTTGTATCATTAACCTTTAGGTTATTAACGCATTGAAACACACACACACACACACACACACACACACACACACACACACACACACACACAGACAGACACACACACACACACACAGACACACAGAGAGACACACACATACATATACACACACACACACACATACACACACACATACACACAGACACACACACATACATACACACACTCACATACACACACAGACACACACATATACATACACACACAAACACACAGACACACACACACACACACTCTCTCACACACACACAGACACACACAGACACACACACACACACACTCACATACACACACACACACAGACACACAGACACACACACACACAGACACACACACACACACACACTCACACACACATACACACACACACATACACACACATACACACACACACACACACACACACACTCACACATACACACACTCACACATACACACACACACACATACACACACACATACACACACACACACACACACACACCCACACCCACACACACACACACACGTACGAGAATAGTTGTATGGTATGGCGGCGCCTTTACAGTCTATGCTAAACCAGACCTGTATGAACGATATCTGGAGTAGAGGCAGTCTCTAGTTGGGGATGGGGATATATGCCAGATTTGTTTCTTTATACATCAGTGGCATAGGTACTAGGAAGGTGCCAAAAAGTGTGTGTGTGTGCGGAGGGGGTGGGAGGCACACATATATAAATATAAATAATATATAAACCATCGCTGCTGCTACTGGATCAAGAAAAATGTGTGTGCGTGCGTGTGCGCGTGTGCGTGTGTGTGATATGCCGCCCTTGCTCCCTCCCTGCTTCCTACGCCAGTGTATATATAAAGAGAAGGTAATAGTTTTTTCGTATAACGTATTTTTGTCTTCAATGGTGGCACAAACACCCCCACTTCCCCCAACCCACCTGGTTCCCGTGGGCCTGTAAACATTTGTTGTGACATGCGCTTTTTCAAATTAATTAGTTTTCACTTTCCACCATTAACTAATTCCGACCGACCGGGAATATCAGTTTCTCTGTGACAGTGTCGATGTTTTGGCTCGCTTAATCAGAGTATAATGAAAGTTATACGATACAGTACGGCAGCAACCTGAGATGCCTCGAATCCCGACATTAAGACGAACATTATTTATTTCCGGCATTTAATCCACTCTCGGCTTCTCCAAGCCGCTGAATTAATATAGAGTTATTACTGTCCTTCCAGCCTTCGTACCGGCCTCGGTGGCGTCGTGGTTAGGCCATGGGTCTACAGGTTGGTAGGTACTGGGTTCGGATCCCAGTCGAGGCATGGGATTTTTAATCCAGATACCGACTCCAAACCCTGAGTGAGTGCTCCGCAAGGCTCAGTGCGTAGGTGTAAACCACTTGCACCGACCATAAAAGATCCCTTGCTGCTAATCGGAAAGAGTAGCCCATGTAGTGGCGACAGCGGGTTTCCTCTCAAAATTTGTGTGGTCCTTAACCATATGTCTGACGTCATATAACCGTAAATAAAATGTGTTGAGTGCGTCGTTAAATAAAACATTTCTTTCTTTCCAGCCTCCGTGGTATAATGGTAAAATCTGGTAGGTACTGGGTTCGCATCCCGGTACCGGCTCCCACCCAGAGCGAGTTCATGACTGAATAGGTAGGTGCAATGCTAGGTTCAGACTACCAACTTATCACAACAGAGTTGACTAACTCGCTGAGCTCACGACTTCTACGACTGTCCAGGGGCGAGACGTTTCCCAGTAATAAAGCGCTCGCTTGATGCGCGGTCGGTTTGGGATCGATCCCCGTCATGGGGCCCATTGGGCTATTTCTCGCTCCAGCCAGTGCACCACAACTAGTGTAACAAAGGTCGTGGTATGTACTATCCTGTCGGTGGTATTGAAGATATAAAAGATCCCTTGCTGCTAATCGAAAAGGAGTAGCCCATAGTGGCGAAAGCGGGTTTCCTTCCTTAATATCTGTGTGGTCCTTAACCATATGTCCGACGCATATCAGGGAGGGAAAAATTCCGTGCC